>NC_143025.1:82100000-82137500 GCF_057628025.1 Oncorhynchus mykiss | reverse complement strand
ACTTTCAGTGCAGCAAACTCTCTCCAGAAGTTCAGTGAGGATCTCTGAATGATCCAATGTTGACCTAAATGACTAATGATGATAAATACAATCCACCTGTGTGTAATCAAGTCTCCGTATAAATGCACCTGCACTGTGATAGTCTCAGAGGTCCGTTAAAAGCGCAGAGAGCATCATGAAGAACAAGGAACACACCAGGCAGTTCCGAGATACTGTTGTGAAGAAGTTTAAAGCCGGATTTGGATACAAAAACATTTCCCAAGCTTTAAACACCCCAAGGAGCACTGTGCAAGCGATAATATTGAAATGGAAGGAGTATCAGACCACTGCAAATCTACCAAGACCTGGCCGTCCCTCTAAACTTTCAGCTCATACAAGGAGAAGACTGATCAGAGATGCAGCCAAGAGGCCCATGATCACTCTGGATGAACTGCAGAGATCTACAGCTGAGGTGGAAGACTCTGTCCATAGGACAACAATCAGTCATATATTGCACAAATCTGGCCTTTATGGAAGAGTGGCAAGAAGAAAGCCATTTCTTAAAGATATCCATAAAAAGTGCAGTTTAAAGTTTGCCACAAGCCACCTGGGAGACACACCAAACATGTGGAACAAGGTGCTCTGGTCAGATGAAACCAAAATTGAACTTTTTGGCAACAATGCAAAACGTTATGTTTGGCGTAAAAGCAACACAGCTCATCACCCTGAACACACCATCCCCACTGTCAAAGATGGTGATGTCAGCATCATGGTTTGGGCCTGCTTTTCTTCAGCAGGGACAGGGAAGATGGTTAAAATTGATGGGAAGATGGATGGAGCCAAATACAGGACCATTCTGGAAGAAAACCTGATGGAGTCTGCAAAAGACCTGAGACTGGGATGGATATTTGTCTTCCAACAAGACAATGATCCAAAACATAAAGCAACATCTACAATGGAATGGTTCAAAAATAAACATATCCAGGTGTTAGAATGGCCAAGTCAAAGTCCAGACCTGAATCCAATCGAGAATCTGTGGAAAGAACTGAAAACTGCTGTTCACAAATGCTCTCCATCCAACCTCACTGAGCTTGAGCTGTTTTGCAAAGAGGAATGGGAAAAAATGTCAGTCTCTCGATGTGCAAAACTGATAGAGACATACCCCAAGCGACTTACAGCTGTAATCGCAGCAAAAGGTGGCGCTACAAAGTATTAATTTAAGGGGGCTGAATAATTTTGCACGCCCAATTTTTCAGTTTTTGATTTGTTAAAAAAGTTTGAAATATCCAATAAATGTCGTTCCACTTCATGATTGTGTCCCATTTGTTGTTGATACTTCACAAAAAACTACAGTTTTATATCTTTATGTTTGAAGCCTGAAATGTGGCAAAAGGTTGCAAAGTTCCAGGGGGCCGAATACTTTCGCAAGGCACTGTATTTAGACCCTTTACTCAGTAGTTTGTTGAAGCACCTTTGGCAGTGATTACAGCCTTGAGTCTTCTTGGGTGTGATGCTACCAGCCTGGCACACCTGTATTTGGGGAGTTTCTCCCATTCTTCTCTGCAGATCCTCTCAAGCTCTGTCAGGTTGGATGGGGAGTGTTGCTGCACATCTATTTTCAGGTCTCTCCAGAGAGATCCGGTTCAAGTCTGTGCTCTGGCTGCGTCATTCAGAGACTTGTCCCGAAGCCACTCTGGCATTGTCTTGGCTGTGTGGTCAAGGTCATTGTCCTGTTGGAAGGTGAACCTTCACCCTAGTCTGAGCTCCTGAGTGCTCTGGAGCAGGTTTTCATCAAGGATCTCTCTGTACTTTGCTCCGTTCATCGTTCCTTCGATCCTGACGATCCAGTCTTCCACTCCCTGCTGCTGAAAAACATCCCCACAGCATGATGCTGCCACCACCGTGCTTCACCGCGGGGATAGTATTGGCCAGGTGATGAGTGGTGCCTGTTTTCCTCCAGACATGACGTTTGGCATTCAGGCCAAAGAGTTCAATCTTGGTTTCATCAGACCAGAGAATCTTGTTTATCAAGGTCTGAGAGTTCTTACAGTGCCTTTTGGCAAACTCCAAGCGGGCTATTGTGCATTTTACTGAGGAGTGGCTTCTGTCTGGCCACTCTACTGTAAAGGCCTGCTTGGTGGAGTGCTGCAGAGATGGTTGTCTTTCTGGAAGGTTCTCCCATCTCCACAGAGGAACTCTGGAGATCTGTCAGAGTGACCATCTCCCCCGATTGCTCCGTTTGGAGAGGAAGAGTCTTGGTGGTTCCAAACTTCTTCCATTTAAGAATAATGGAGGCCACTGTGTTATTGGGGGCCTTCAATGCTGCAGACACCTGTCTCGGAGCTCTACGGACAATTCATTCGATCTCATGCCTTGGTTTTTGCTCTGACACACACTGTCAGCTGTGGGACCTTATATAAACAAGTGTGTGCCTTTCAAATTGGAGGGCATGTTGTCCGGTCCTCTGGCTGTCTTTATGGGGGTGCCACAGGGTTAAATTCTCGGGCCGACTCTTTTCTCTGTATATGTCAATGATGTTGCTCTTGCTGCGGGCGATTCCCTGATCCACTTCTACGCAGACGACACCATTCTGTATACTTCTGTGCTATCTAACCTCCAAACGAGCTTCAATGCAATATAACACTCCTTCCGTGGCCTCCAACTGCTCTCAAACGCTAGTAAAACTAAATGCATGCTTTTCAACCGTTCGCTGCCTGCACCCGCACGCCCGACTAGCATCACCACCCTGGATGGTTCCGACCTAGAATATGTGGACATCAATAAGTACCTAGGTGTCTAGCTAGACTGTAAACTCTCCTTCCAGTCTCATATCAAACATCTCCAATCTAAAATCAAATCTAGAGTCGGCTTTCTATTCCGCAACAAAGCCTCCTTTACTCACGCCGCCAAACTTACCCTAGTAAAACTGACTATCCTACCGATCCTCGACTTCAGCGATGTCATCTATAAAATAGCTTCCAATACTCTACTCAGCAAACTGGATGCAGTTTATCACAGTGCCATCTGTTTTGTTACTAAAGCACCTTATACCACCCACCACTGCGACCTGTATGCTCTAGTCAGCTGGCCCTCGCTACATATTCGTTGCCAGACCCACTGGCTCCAGGTCATCTAGTCATCTAGTCCATGCTGGGTAAAGTTCCACCTTATCTCAGTTCACTGGTCACGATGGCGACACCCACCCGTAGCACGCGCTCCAGCAGGTGTATCTCACTGATCATCCCTAAAGCCAACACCTCCTTTGGCCGCCTTTCCTTCCAGTTCTCTGCTGCCTGTGACTGGAACGAATTGCAAAAATCGCTGAAGTTGGAGACTTTTATCTCCCTCACCAACTTTAAACATCTGCTATCTGAGCAGCAAACCGATCGCTGCAGCTGTACATAGTCTATCGGTAAATAGCCCACCCAATTTACCTACCTCATCCCCATACTGTTTTTATTCATTTACTTTTCTGCTCTTTTGCACACCACCTGCACATGACCATCTGATCATTTATCACTCCAGTGTTAATCTGCAAAATGGTAATTATTCGCCTACCTCCTCATGCCTTGCACACAATGTATATAGACTCTTTTTTTCTTTTTTTCTACTGTGTTATTGACTTGTTTATTGTTTACTCCATGTGTAACTCCGTGTTGTTGTCAGTTCACACTGCTATGCTTTATCTTGGCCAGGTCGCAGTTGTAAATTAGAACTTGTTCTCAACTAGCCTACCTGGTTAAATAAAGGTGAAATAAAATAAAAATTACTAAAATAAAAAATCTAGTTGTAGAAACATCTCAAGGACGATCAATGGAAACAGGATGAACCTGTCAATTTCAAGTCTCATAGCAAAGGGTCTGAATACTTATGTAAATAAGATATTACATTTTTTTGTATTTAATAGATTTGCAACATTTCTAAAGGGCTGTTTTTGCTTTGTCAGTATGGGGTACTGTGTGTAGATTGATGAGGGAAAAATAATAATTTTATCCATTAGAGAATAAATGTGCAGAATGTGAAGGAGGGGTCTGAATACTTTCCAAATGCACCGAATATCTCAAGACAGGACCCGTAACAGTCGAACCATCAGACAGCCTTACAGACAGGCTAAAAATCTGCATGGAACGAGAGAGAGAAAAGAAAGAGGGAGGAAGATGGAGAGAGTGGAGGACAAAATGGCGTCTGTTGGTTAGATTAGCAACAATACAATTCCCTACTCAAGTTTAAGTTGAACCCCTGCTTTATATTTAAACAATAAGGCCCTAGGAGGTGTGGTGTATGCCAATATACCACGCCTAAGGGCTGTTTGTAGGCGTGATGCAAAGCGCAGAACCTGGATACTGCCCTTAGCCGTGATATATTGGCCATGTACCACAAAACCCTGAGGTGCCTTATTACTATTATAAACTGGTTACCAACCAAATTAGACCAGTAAAATGTATATTTCTTGCCATACACGTGATATCAAAAATCATCGTACGAAGAGGCAAAAACAGACTTACCTCCATCGCGACGTCCCCTAAAGGCCCTTCTGCTAACTTGCTATCCCCAGTCTACTAACTGCTAGCTTGCTTGCCCCGGGCTGCTACCTGCTAGCTTGCTTTCCCCGGTCTGCTAACTGCTAGCTTGCTTGCCCCGGTCTGCTAACTGCTTACTTGCTAACCCGGTCTGCTAACTGCTAGCTTGCTAGCCCCGGTCTGCTAAGTGCTAGCTTGTTAACCCAGGCCTACTAACTGCTAGCTTGTTAGCACCGGCCTGCTAACTGTCTGAATAGCCGTGTCCCCAGCCAGCCCAACCACTCACTGGACCCATATGTGCACTTGGCTATGCATGCCTCTCTCTAATATTAATATGCCTTGTCCATTACTGTCCTGGTTAGTGATTACTGTCTTATTTCACTGTAGAGCCTCTAGTCCTGCTCAATATGCCTTAACCAACCATGTTGTTCCACCTCCTACATATGCGATGACATCACCTGGTTTAAACATCTCTAGAGACTATATCTCTCTCATCATTACTCAATGCCTATGTTTACCTCCAATGTACTCATATCATACCTCACGTTTGTCTGTACACTATGCCTTGAATCTATGCTATCGTGCTCAGAAACCTGCTCCTTTTACTCTCTGTTCCGAATGTGCTAGACGGCCAGTTCGTATAGCCTTTAGCCGTACCCTTATCCTACTTCTCCTCTGCTCCTCTGGTGATGTAGAGATTAATCCAGGACCTGCAGTGCCTAGCTCCACTCCCAATCCCCAGGTGCTCTCATTTGTTGACTTCTGTAACCATAAAAGCCTTGGTTTCATGCATGTTAACATTAGAAGCCTCCTCCTTAAGTTTGTTTTACTCACTGCGTTAGCACAATCTGCCAACCCGGATGTCCTAGCCGTGTATGAATTCTGGCTTAGGAAGTCCACCAAAAACCCAGAAATCTCCATCCCTAACCATAACATTTTCCACCAAGATAGAACTGCCAAAGGGGGCGGTGTTGCAATCTACTGCAAAGATAGCTTGCAGAGTTCTGTCTTACTTACCCAAACAAATCGAGCTTCTACTTCTAAAAATGCACCTTTCCAGAAACAAGTCTCTCACTGTTGCTGCTTGCTATAGACCACCCTCTGCCCCCAGCTGTGCCCTCGACACCACATGCAAATTAATTGCACCCCATCTATCTTCTGAGTTCGTGCTACTAGGTGACCTAAACTGCATCCATAATGGGTCTGCGACCAAATGACTACCCCTCCTCACTGTCAAACGCACCCTAACACACTTCGCGAGCAGACCTTTCTAATCGACCTGGCCGGGGTATCCTGGAATGACATTGACCTCATCCCGTCAGTAGAGGATGCCTGGTTATTCTTTAAAAGTGCATTCCTCACCATGTTAAATAAGCATGCCCCATTCAAAAAATTTAGAACTAGGAATAGATATAGTCCTTGGTTAACTCCAGACCTGTCTTCTCTTGACCAGCACAAAAACATCCTGTGGTGTTCTGCATTAGCATCTACTAGCCCCTGTGATATGCAACTTTTCAGGGAAGTTAGGAACAAATATACACAGGCAGTTAGGAAAGCTCAGGCTAGCTTTTTCAAACAGAAATTTGCATCCTGTAGTACTAACTCAAAAAGGTTTTGGGACACTGTAAAGTCCATGGAGAATAAGAGCACCTCCTCCCAGCTGCCCACTGCTCTGAGGCTAGGAAACACTGTCACCAGCGATAAATCCACTATAATTAAGAACTTCAATAAGCATTTCTCTACGGCTGGCCATGCTTTCCACCTGGCTACCCCTACCCAGGTCAACTGCCCGCCACCCTCCACAGCAACCCACCAAAGCCCTCACCATTTCACCTTCACCCAAATCCAGATAGCTGATGTTCTGAAAGAGCTGCAAAATCTTGACCATTACAAATCAGCCGGGCTAGACAATCTGGACCGTCTCTTTCTAAAATGATCTGCTGAAATTGTTGCAACCCCTATTACTAGCCTGTTCAACCTCTCTTTCGTATCATCTGAGATTCCCAAAGATTGGAAACCTGTCATCCCCCTCTTCAAAGGGGGTGACACTCTAGACCCAAACTGCTACAGACCTATTTCTATCCTACTCTGTCTTTCTAAGGTCTTCGAAATCCAAGTTAACTTTTTATGGCTGCAGGGGCAGTATTGAGTAGCTTGGATGAAAGGTGCCCATATCAAACGGCCTGCTCCTTAGTCATAGTTGCTATTATTTGCATATTATTATTAATAGAAAACACTCTGAAGTTTCTAAAACTGTTTGAATTATGTCTGTGAGTATAACAGAACTCATATAGCAGGCAAAAACCTGAGAAATTCCACATCAAGTGATTTTGATTCATTTCAAGAGAAATACTCATCATAAATGTAGATGATAATACATGTTATACACATGGAATTATAGATATACCTCTCCTTAATGCAACTGCTGTGTCAGATTTCAAAAAAAGTTTACGGAAAAAGCAACCCATGCAATAATTTTAGGCGTAAGTTGGTGGTTGAAGATATCCCTCTAGTGGTGTGGAGGCAGTGCTTTGGCAAAGTGGGTGGGGTTATATCCTTCCTGTTTGGCCCTATCCGGGAGTGTCCTCGGATGGGGCCACAGTGTCTCCTGACCCCTCCTGTCTCAGCCTCCAGTATTTATGCTGCAGTAGTTTGGGGGGCTAGGGTCAGTTTGTTATATCTGGAGTACTTCTCCTGTCCTATTCGGTGTCCTGTGTGAATTTAAGTGTGCTCTCTCTAATTCTCTCTTTCTCTCTTTCTCTCTCTCGGAGGACCTGAGCCCTAGGACCATGCCTCAGGACTACCTGGCATGATGACTCCTTGCTGTCCCCAGTCCACCTGGCCGTGCTGCTGCTCCAGTTTCAACTGTTCTGCCTTATCATTATTCGACCATGCTGGTAATTTATGAACATTTGAACATCTTGGCCATGTTCTGTTATAATCTCCACCCGGCACAGCCAGAAGAGGACTGGCCACCCCACATAGCTTGGTTCCTCTCTAGGTTTCTTCCTAGGTTTTGGCCTTTCTAGGGAGTTTTTCCTAGCCACCGTGCTTCTACACCTGCATTGCTTGCTGTTTGGGTTTTTAGGCTGGGTTTCTGTAGAGCACTTTGAGATATCAGCTGATGTACGAAGGGCTATATAAATACATTTGATTTGATTTGATAATCGTTTGTAGTGCTTTTGCTGAAAAGCCTATTTGAAATCGGACACTTTGGTGGGATTAACAACGAGAATAGCTTTAAAATGATATAAGATGGTATGTTTTAAGTATTGTAATTATGAGATTTCTGTGGTTTGAATTTGGCGTCCTCTATTTTCACTGGTAGTTGTCATATCGATCCCGATATCGGGAATGCAGCCATAACAGTTTAACAAACAGATTGCGGACCATTTCGAATCCCACCGTACCTTCTCCGCTATGCAATCTGGTTTCAGAGCTGGTCATGGGTGCACATCAGCCACGCTCAAAGTCCTAACCGCCATTGATGAGACATTACTGTGCAGCCATATTCATCGATCTGGCCAAGGCTTTCGACTTGGCAGACTCAACAGCCTTGGTTTCTCAAATGATTGCCTCGCCTGGTTCAGAAACTACTTCTCTGATAGAGTTCAGTGTGTCAAATCGGAGGGCCTGTTGTCTGAACCTCTGGCAGTCTTTAGGGGGGGCACAGGGTTAAATTCTCGGGCCGACTCTCTTCTCTGTATATATCAATGATGTCGCTCTTGCTGCTGGTGATTCTCTGATCCACCTCTACGCAGACGACACCATTCTGTATACTTCTGGCCCCTCTTTGGACACTGTGTTAACTAACCTCCAGACGAGCTTCAATGCCATACAACTCTCCTTCTGTGGCCTCCAACTGCTCTTAAATGCAAGTAAAACTAAATGCATGCCATTCAATCGATCACTGCCCACACCTGCCCGCATGTCCAGCTTCACTACTCTGGATGGCCCTGACTTAGAATACATGGACAACTACAAATACCTAGGTATCTGGTTAGACTGTAAACTCTCCTTCCAGACTCACATTAAGCATCTCCAATCCAAAATTAAATCTAGAATCGCAACAAAGCATCCTTCACTCATGCTGCCTAACATAGCCTCGTAAACCTGACCATCCTACCGATCCTCGACTTCAGGGATGTCATCTATAAAATAGCCTCCAACACTCTACTCAACAAATTGGATGCAGTCTATCACAGTGCCATCCATTTTGTCACCAAAGCCCCTTATACTACCCACCACTGCGACCTGTAAGATCTCGATGGTTGGCCCACGCTTCATAATCGTCGCCAAACCCACTGGCTCCAGGTAATCTACAAGTCTCTGCTAGGTGAAGCCCGCCTTATCTCAGCTCACTGGTCACCATAGGAGCACCCACTCGTTGCACGCGCTCCAGCAGGTACATCTCACTGGTCACCCCCAAAGCCAATTCCTCATTTGGTCGCCTTTCTTTCCAGTTCTCTGCTGCCAATGACTGGAATGAACTGCAAAAATCACTGAAGCTGGAGACTCATATCTCCCTCACTAGCTATAAGCACCAGCTATCAGAGCAGCTCACCGATCACTGCACCTGTACATAGCCCATCTGTAAACAGCCCATCTATCTACCTCATCCCCATACTGTATTTATTTATTTATCTCGCTCCTTTGCACCCCAGTATCTCTACTTGCACATTCATCTTCTGCACATCTACCATTCCAGTGTTTAATTGCTATATTGTAATTACTTCGCCACCATGGCCTATTTATTGCCTTAACTCCCTTATCTCACCTCATTTGCACACACTGTATATAGACTTTTTTTTTCTTTTTTTTTCTACTGTATTATTGACTGTAGGTTTTGTTTAATCCATATGTAACTCTGTGTTGTATGTGTCGAATTGCTATGCTTTAGCTTGGCCAGGTCGCAGCTGCAAATAAGAACTTGTTCTCAACTAGCCTACCTGGTTAAATAAATGTGAAAAATAAATAAATAAATGTATATACAACTGCTTTCAGCCAATCAGTTTTCAGGGCTCAAACCACCCGGTATATAATACAGATTATAAACCGGGTAGTTTGGGTCCTGGATGGTGATTGGCTGAAACAGCATTCCAGCCTTGTGCATGTCAGACAATATACCATGGGTATGACACAGAACTACTTGTTCACTATTCTATTTATGTTGTAACCGGTTAATAATAGCAATAAGGCACCTCAGGGATTTGTGGCGTATGGACAATATAATGTATCACTGCTATGGGCTGTATCCAGGCTGTATAATGTTTGTTTTTATACAGAATTCATTGTATCCTAGTAAATCAGCCCAATGTACGCCGACCCTGAGACTCTGATCTCTAAGTGAGAAAAGACAACAGCTTGGATGCAATCATACCCTGCTGTATATCTCCCACAAAGACAACACAAATCAAACTCTGCTGTATATCTCTCACAAAGACAACACAAATTAAACTCTGCTGTATATCTCTCACAAAGACAACACAAATTAAACTCTGCTGTATATCTCTCACAAAGACAACACAAATTAAACCCTGCTGTATATCTCTCACAAAGACAACACAAATTAAACCCTGCTGTATAGCTCTCACAAAGACAACACAAATTAAACCCTGCTGTATAGCTCTCACAAAGACAACACAAATTAAACCCTGCTGTATAGCTCTCACAAAGACAACACAAATTAAACCCTGCTGTATATCTCTCACAAAGACAACACAAATTAAACCCTGCTGTATATCTCTCACAAAGACAACACAAATTAAACCCTGCTGTATATCTCTCACAAAGACAACACAAATTAAACCCTGCTGTATATCTCTCACAAAGACAACACAAATTAAACCCTGCTGTATATCTCTCACAAAGACAACACAAATTAAACTCTGCTGTATATCTCTCACAAAGACAACACAAATTAAACCCTGCTGTATAGCTCCCACAAAGACAACACAAATTAAACCCTGCTGTATATCTCTCACAAAGACAACACAAATTAAACCCTGCTGTATAGCTCTCACAAAGACAACACAAATTAAACTCTGCTGTATATCTCCCACAAAGACAACACAAATTAAACCCTGCTGTATAGCTCTCACAAAGACAACACAAATTAAACCCTGCTGTATATCTCTCACAAAGACAACACAAATACTAGGTGTGTGTGGAGTGGCTCTCTCTGCCCTGCCAGGCTCTCCTCTCTCTTTTCTCTACTCACTACTCTCTTTCCTCTCTCCTCCTCTCTCTCCTCCTCTCTCTCCTCTCCTCTCCTCTCCTCTCCTCTCCTCTCCTCTCCTCTCCTCTCCTCTCCTCTCCTCTCCTCTCCTCTCCTCGCTCTCTGCCACCAGCTCTTGGCTCCATTCCCAGCCTTTTAGTGAGTGTTACCTGTCAGGACCTGAATTATACCTGCCTGCAGGCTCAGTCCATATGAGTCATACATCAGCCAGAGGGAGGGAGGGAGGGAGAGAGAGAGAGAGAGAGAGAGAGAAAGAGAGAGAGAGAGGGAGAGGGGGAGAGAGTCAGTGTGAGAAACGGGAAGGATGAAGGCAGAGAGAGAAAGACGAGGATGGATGGAGTGATAGGGAGTGAGAGATTGCACTCAACCTCATCTGTACAAAGCCTAGGCAATTACTGAGTGCCAGCTCTAGACATGGCAGTCACACCAGCAACAAAGCTGCTCACAATAGACCTCATTACCAACCAGTGGATTTACTGAGAAAAGATTTCACTTTTAGTCCAAATCTTTAGACTTTTTATTTGTGTATGTTCTCACAATGATGGGCGAGGGAATAAACAGTATTAAAATGATTACTAGCCAAATCAGAAAGATATGTCAAAGATATTAATATTGTGCAATACATTACTGTATGTGCCAATGTCAACATGTAACACTCTCACTAAAACTGGCTTTAATTTACACCTTGATTAGATGTGTAATCTTTGGTAAATCATAGGTTAATGTAGGCACAGATTGGTTTATGATTAATTTATATGATTCTTTTTGCAATTTTTGACTCCCAATAGAGTTACATACATCAAGGTCAATTGTAATGGTACACACATCAAGGTCGACTGTAATGTTACACACATCAAGGTCGACTGTAATGTTACACTCATCAAGGTCAACTGTAACGTTACACACATCAAGGTCAACTGTAATGTTACACTCATCAAGGTCAACTGTAATGTTACACTCATCAATGTCAATTGTAATGTTACACACATCAAGGTCAACTGTAATGTTACACTCATCAAGGTCAACTGTAATGTTACACTCATCAAGGTCAACTGTAATGTTACACTCATCAAGGTCAACTGTAATGCTATACTCATCAATGTCAATTGTAATGTTACACTCATCAAGGTCAACTGTAACGTTACACACATCAAGGTCAACTGTAATGTTACACTCATCAAGGTCAACTGTAATGTTACACTCATCAAGGTCAATTGTAATGTTACACACATCAATGTCAACTTTCTGTCTGTCTGTCTGTCTGTCTGTCTGTCTGTCTGTCTGTCTGTCTCTCTCTCTCTCTCTCTCTCTCTCTCTCTCTCTCTGTCTCTCTCTCATGTCCTACTTCAAAGAGCAGACACATAGTAGATCCTGTTTGAGGTTGCTCTAATGGCCGCAGACTCTCAAACAGCTAGCGTCGTCTTCACAGTGTGTTCGTGTGTGCGTGTTTGTGTGTGTGTGCGGGGGTAACAGTCATTGTCATTACTACACCCAAACACAGCCACATGCCTCCACACCTCTACGTCCTCCTCTTCCCTAGCTTGAACACTATAGCCGGGGGTTCAACTGGGGCTGCCAGTGAAATCAATCATATTATGTTACTGAGCAGAGGAGAGATGAAGCAAGACAGCAGACTGCAAGACAGCAGAGCTCAGCCAACAAGAGTAGCAGTTTAGTAAAGATAAATATATGTGCGTCTCTTGTTTACGGGGGGTAGGAAGTAGAAGATTTAACCAGGTTATTATATCACTATATATATATATATATATCACTGCACAGTTTTAGGCTACTGTAAACATATCATCACTAGGGCTCCAACCAACCAACCAGCCAATCAACCAACCAACAAGCCAACCAACCGACAAACCAACAAACCAAACAACCAACTACCCAACCGACCAGCCAATCAACCAATCAACCAACCAACCAACCAACTAACCAATAAACCGACCAATCGACTAGCCAATTAACCAATCAACCAATCAACCAACCAACCGGCCAACCGACCGGCCAATCAACCAACCGACCAGCCAATCAACCAGCCAATCAACCAGCCAATCATCCAATCAACCGACTGACCAGCCAATCAACCAATCAACCGACCAATCAACCAACCAATCAATAGAACGACGACCAGTCAATCAACCAATTTAACCAACCAAAACAACCCACCAGCCAATCAACCAATCAACCGACCAACGAACAGACCAACCAAATAAACCAACTGACCAGCCAATCAACAAATGAACCGACCAACTGACCAGCCAATCAATCAACAAATCAACCGATCAATCAATCAACAGACCGACCAATCAACCAACCAAACGACCGACCAATCAACCAATCAACCGACTAATCAACCGTCCAACTGACCGGCCAATCAACCAATCAACCCACTGACCGACCAGTCAACCAATCAACCAACCGACCGACCAGCCAATCAATCAACAAATCAGCCGACCGACCGACAAGCAAATTAACCAATCAATCAACCGACCGGCAAATCAACCAATCAACCAATCAACCAATCAACCAATCAACCAATCAACCAACCGACCAGCCAATCAACCAATCAAATGACCAATGAATCAAACAAGTTACCGGTCAATCCACCAATCAACCAACCAATCCACCAACCAAACGACCGACCAGCCAATCAACCAATCAACCGGCTAACCAACCGACCAACTGACCGGCCAATCAACCAATCAACCCACTGACCGACCAGCCAACCAAGCAACCAACCAACCAACCAACACTTATTATTTCAGGCAGGGCCGCCTCAGGATCTAATGCCCTCCTCTCACACGCATGCATGTACACACCCACGCACGCACGCACGCACACACACACACACACACACACACACACACACACACACACACACACACACACACACACACACACACACACAGAGCTCTTCCTCTCAGCCTGCCCCTCTATTTGTGGGTAATTTATCACCCAGGGTCTTTGGGAGAGGGAGAGGTCTGTGGCACCAAATGCAATTCTAGCCCACTGGTTCATGGAGACGCCTTGATGGGGTGACACTGGAGACACAGCTATCAATCTCTCTAGCCCACGTCTGGGGAGTAAATAGCATCAAGTGGAGAAGCTTTTGTTTAAACATGCCCTGAGTGGAGGAGGACTCTGGGAACGTCTGGTGACTTTACATGTCAGCTGTCAACGAAGTTCGATTTTCTATCGCCACCTTTCTCTTCTTTTGAGTGATTTCTTAAGTGGTCCTCTTGCGGCTCAGTTGGTAGAGCATGCAACACAAGGATAATGGGTTTGTTTCCCGGGACCACCTGTATGTACAATGTAGGCACTCATGACTGTAAATCAACCCATCAGAGTCTAATCCCTGTCTAAGCTGGGGGAGGTGGGGTTCTACTAAGCTACATGGAATTGTTTCAAGAAGGTCATACCAAGGATCATTTAGCTTTTTGATTTTGAAATATAGGACAGACCCCTTGAAGTATATTACTGCTATTAGCCAATACAAACTAATTGAATAACAGTTTCACTACATGGAACAACACATAGTCCCAAAAACATATCAAAAGGAAGTTTGTTCTGAAGTGTCTGTCCTATATCTGAGAGATATAAGAAAGATCAGGAAACATGTACATGTATTTAACCCCATATTTTTGCCATTAAACGGTCTCCACATATACTTCCATCCATTTTTTCAACTGGTACCAGGGACCTTCAGACAAGTCTTGTGGGCATCCTAGAGCAAAACAACCCACAGGTACATGTTGGTAAGAGTCTCACCTTTGCACAGGGGGGTCATTAGTGTGTAGCCCAGACGGTTCAGACACGACAGACAGAAGTTGGCAGATCATCTGTACTGAGTTCAAACTAGTCTCCTGACATTTGTGTAGGTCATAGAGCCAAATTTTCGGGTTGTCTCATGGTCTGATAAACACTGCTTTAGCTCTGTCACCTTTCACCGTGGAAGTGTGACCTAGGCGGATGCGGTGGATTGAGATGCATCCATTGTTCCTTAAACACATTTTTATTGGGATTGTTTTCTTATGCTAATTAGATTTTCGCTGGGGCGTGGACATCGACCTCAGGGGGATGTTAAAGTTGCCATTGATCATTGACTTAACATTTGCAAGAATTTGGGTGACCTTGAAGATATAAAAGACTTTAAATTGGCACCCAAATTCTCGATAACATCCAAGATTACAGCAAAACGGTTGTGTCCACAGCTCTCGAAGTACAACACTCCAGTCTCTATGTAATCTGTCAATGTGTCTGGGAAATCACCACGGCAATCACAGAAAGATACAGATGTAGGATCTGAATTTGAGCTACAGCAGGAAAATAACCCTGCAGCAACAGGATTGATAAGGGTTGATCAATTTAAAAAAAATGGAAAATCAAGTCTGAAATTTCAAGGTGGAAATTACAAACTTCAGAAGCCTTTTTAATGCTCAAATACACCACAAGTTTAAAATGTCCTACATTGCAGGAATGTTCTCCTGCAACAGGTTGATCAAATTAAAAACCTACATCTGTAGATGTTGCACAACCACAATCAACCAGTATCAATCTAACATTCAAGCAGGTCCTCAGATATTCTGACACATTTTGCAATCAACTTTTCACAGCCGGTGATTGCAATTGCAGGTTTGCTTTTTGTGCAGGAGCAATGGCCTGGAGCTGAAGAGCTTGATTTGTCCATGACAGGTCAGGGAGGGCTTAGTGAGTGAGTGAGTGAGTGAGTGAGTGAGTGAGTGAGTGAGTGAGTGAGTGAGTGAGTGAGTGAGTGAGTGAGTGAGTGAGTGAGTGAGTGAGGAGGAGGAGGAGGAGGAAAAATGCAGATTATAAGGGGAGTGAAGAAGGATCTTTACCTTCGGTGTCTGGCGTATTTGCCGCTGACATGTCCGCTTCCATCACAGCCTGGAGTAGGACAGCTGTAAGCAAGGAGAGACACTGGAGTTAACACGATGCATGGCACGACAGGCACGTACACACACACACACACACACACACACGCACACACGCACGCACACGCACACACACACGCACACACGCACACACAGACCCTCCCCCTTCACCCGATGCACACACACTCCTCCAGATGACATCCCATTCCCTCACACGCAGATAGTGCTCAGTACATGCATGACAAAACACATGATCCAGAGGAATGCACAGGACCATAGCAGCTGTGTATTATTCATGTAATGAGAACACACAGCCAGCAGCTTCAAGGCCAGGCGGTGACGCACTACTCTGCATATTTCATAGCAGCCCATCAGCCTTCCTTTAGACAGCTGTGAGTGCCAAAGGTAAAGAGCCCCTCTTAAGGAACACTGGGTGCCTCTCCCTTTGACCCCACACCTATAGGTACTAGGAGGTACAGTAAACTATGTTGTAGCTTTCCATTGGCCCATTCGCACGCAGTCCGCTAGTTTATGGCCATCTGAGGCGTATGGTATCCATATTAGTAGATCAAATCAAATCGTATTTGTCACATGCGCCAAATACAACAGGTAGACCTTACGTGAAATGTTTAGTTACAAGCCCTTAACCAACATTGCAGTTTAAGAAATAGTTAAGAAAATATTTACCCCCCCCCAAAAAAGTAACACAATAAAATAACAATAACAAGGCTATATACAGGGGATACCGGTACCGAGTCAATGTGTGAGGGTACAGGTTAGTCAGGCTATATACAGGGGGTACCAGTACCCAGTCAATGTGTGGGGGTACAGGTTAGTCAGGCTATATACAGGGGATACCGGTACCGAGTCAATGTGTGGGGGTACAGGTTAGTCAGGCTATATACAGGGGGTACCAGTACCCAGTCAATGTGTGGGGGTACAGGTTAGTCAGGCTATATACAGGGGATACCGGTACCGAGTCAATGTGTGGGGGTACAGGTTAGTCAGGCTATATACAGGGGATACCGGTACCGAGTCAATGTGTGGGGGTACAGGTTAGTCAGGCTATATACAGGGGGTACCGGTACCAAGTCAATGTGTGGGGGTACAGGTTAGTCAGGCTATATACAGGGGGTACCGGTACCGAGTCAATATGTGGGGGTACAGGTTAGTCAGGCTATATACAGGGGGTACCGGTACCGAGTCAATGTGTGGGGGTACAGGTTAGTCAGGCTATATACAGGGGGTACTGGAACCAAGTCTATGTGCGGGGATCCAGGTTAGTCAGGCTATATACAGGGGATACTGGAACCAAGTCTATGTGCAGAGGTGCAGGTTAGCCAGGCTATATACAGGGGGTACTGGAACCAAGTCAATGTGCGGGGGTGCAGGTTAGTCGATGTCATTTGTACAACTTAGGAAGCTTTGTCTGACCACTGATTTAGTTTTGCTTGACAACTTCCTAATATGGATGGATGTGGATGTCCGTCATGCACCATCCACAATGAAAAGTGCATGATTGTGCTGATTAGAGCAGAACAGCAGCTCTCGCTCTCTCCAAGGTGAACAGATCCATAGATTTCTCGGTGAATGGCAGGAGCACGCATCGATCACTGCTATTGGCATTATTGATGTGTGTAGCCCTGGAAATGGATCCATGGGCTGATGAAACACCCATGTGCTTAGGGAGAGGATGTGTATAGGCCAGTGGGCTGTCTGTCTCTATGTGTGCATGCGTACGTGCTTGCCTGACTGTCTGCCTGAGTGCGTGTGTGTGTATGTTTACGTGTGTATGCTTGTATGTGTACGTGTGTGTGGACGTGCGCAATCATAAGTGTGTGAGAAGCAAGAGCCAGGGAAGTGGCGCGGAGAGATTATGGATTAGGGGTTCTGAGCTGAGAAATGCCATCAAGAGGGAGAAGGGTGTTTAGAGATAGAGACTGTGCAGGCCACTGGCCAGACAGAAAACACACGATTACAGAGTGTACTAGAATGTTTAGAACATTGGTGTATTGTACAACTGCAACGAAAAAGGGTAGATGTATCGCAAACATTTTTGGGTTAGGGAAAATAATCAATCATTTTTTATCTGTTCAATGAAAGCATGAAAGTAATCATGAGCTAAACACTTGATCCCTGTCCAAATCTTACAGCTGAGGAAATGACTAGAGCGACACGGTAAAGGCACCGTCAACAGTGGCTGTTTACAATACAACACTGGACCTCAAGTCACTGTGGATATGATGTGAGTACGGTGGATATGATTTGAGTACGGTGGATATGATGTGAGTACGGTGGATATGATGTGAGTACGGAGGATATGATGTGAGTACGGTGGATATGATGTGAGTACGGTGGATATGATGTGAGTACGGTGGATATGATTTGAGTACGGTGGATATGATGTGAGTACGGTGGATATGATGTGAGTACGGAGGATATGATGTGAGTACGGTGGATATGATGTGAGTACGGTGGATATGATGTGAGTACGGTGGATATGATGTGAGTACGGTGGATATGATGTGAGTACGGTGGATATGATGTGAGTACAGTGGATATGATGTGAGTACATCATGAGTCAGGGACATTCTTGTATCACTGGAATGAAGTGAAACATGGTCCCCCTCAACACGACCAATCTGCAGGGAGTACTGTATGCTATGTGATAGTAGAATGCAGTTGATCATAATATCCCCGCTATAGCCTACCGTTAATACAACAGCAAATCAAATATATTTAGAAAAGCATTGACCACTCAGAGAGTCTGTAAAGCCCTCAGGAATGAATTACGCACCAACCTGAATAATTCCTGTGCTGCCGTCTCCACTGGAACTAGTGAGAAAGATTAACAAAGCCACATCAGACACAGTTAGATGCACTGTCTAGTACAGCATACACAATAATAGCAGTAAAGAATAAACAATTACAATCAAAATCAAAACTACAGGATCCATGATGCATTTCTGAGTATCCACAGTCACTTTCACTTTGACTTGATGTCCCTCAATATGATGCCAGGTGGCTGGCAGATGAGAGGGAGGGGGCAGAGTGAGGGGGTTGGGGGGGGGGGGGGGGGGGGGGGGGGGGGCAGTAACTAACAACCCCAGGCCGTTTAGAGAGACAGACACACTGTACTGTTACCGTAGCGTACCTCGGACCCCTTTGGAACGCGTTCGATGGCGCTTCTCAACCGCATCCACTTCCATCTCCGTAAAGACAAAGGTTTGGGAAGCGGTCATTAGTTTCATCCTCTTTCTCTCGTGACATAATGAGGACTAAATACAACACAACACTAATGAAGATGTCACAAACAGTAACAGAAGACCTAACTTCATTTCCTAGAGCTTCATAGAGCTTCATAGAGCTTCATAGAGCTTCCTAGAGCTTCATAGAGCTTCATAGAGCTTCCTAGAGCTTCATAGAGGTCATGGAGCTTCGTTCACTACGTAGAGAGATGTAGGACTGTAGTACATACACTATGTGGAAGTTAGAGTTAGTTACCTGGAATCAGCTGGGTTGGGTGTGGCACCACCTCGGGTTCAAAGCCACGCCTCCTTCTCTGAGTGTAATAGTTGGGCTTTCTCAGCAGAAACTCTTCAAAACTCCCCATCCAAATTCATGATCTGCAAAGACAATAAAATAACAAGAATATTACACACTCACGGTAGAACATTCTCACATCAGCGGTAAGCGTAAAGACAGTCAAGCTTAGCGGTTAGCATCTTTCTTTTGCCTTGTTTGGTTGCAATCACTTGTGGAGACTATGGTATCCTTATATGGTGTCCTTATACTGAGACCATAATAATACAGGAGGAATAGAAGCAGTGGTGCTGTCATCTTAAAACACACCTTCTTAGCTTTGCTTGTCCTTTGGGTGCTTTTCAGTCATTTAATTTCTATTGTTATTCTGTAGTTTTTATCCTCTTACGTTTGTTGTGTAGTAAATACTTCCATTTTTTATTTTCAATGTTTTTATTGTATTGTTTCTTTTCCCCTGTGAAGCACATTGCATTGCATGTCTGTATAAATAGAGCTTGAGTTGATTTGATTTGACTGTACTAAATTAGCCCGGTTGACTCCATTCTGTAAACAATGCAGCCTTATGAAGGGCAGCATCCTCACTGCTTTGTTTCCATTCCATTGTTTTGGCTGAGTCCCATGATGCACAGCAGGAGGTAAATATGTTCCAGAAACAAAGATAAACAACTTATTACATCCACCAGGCAACCAGTCATTACAGTTTCTCTCTCTTTGTCTCGGTTTCTGTCTTTCCTTTTGTTACTTGCTTTTCATGTATTGATCTGTATATTGATGTGTATATTGATGTGTATATTGATCTGTATATAGATGTGTATATTGATGTGTATATTGATCTGTATATTGATCTGTATATTGATGTGTATATTGATCTGTATATTGATGTGTATATTGATGTGTATATTGATGTGTATATTGATCTGTATATTGATGTGTATATTGATGTGTATATTGATGCGTATATAGATGTGTATATTGATGTGTATATTGATGCGTATATAGATGTGTATATTGATCAGTATATAGATGCGTATATAGATGCGTATATAGATGTGTATATTGATCTGTATATTGATGCGTATATAGATGTGTATATTGATCAGTATATAGATGCGTATATAGATGCGTATATAGATGTGTATATTGATCTGTATATTGATGCGTATATAGATGTGTATATTGATCAGTATATAGATGCGTATATAGATGCGTATATAGATGTGTATATTGATCTGTATATTGATGCGTATATAGATGCGTATATAGATGCGTATATAGATGTGTATATTGATGTGTATATTGATGCGTATATTGATGTGTATATTGATGTGTATATTGATGCGTATATAGATGTGTATATTGATGTGTATATTGATGCGTATATAGATGTGTATATTGATGTGTATATTGATGCGTATATAGATGTGTATATTGATGTGTATATTGATGCGTATATAGATGTGTATATTGATCTGTATATTGATGTGTATATTGATGTGTATATTGATGCGTATATAGATGTGTATATTGATGTGTATATTGATGCGTATATAGATGTGTATATTGATGTGTATATTGATGCGTATATAGATGTGTATATTGATCTGTATATTGATGCGTATATAGATGTGTATATTGATCTGTATATTGATGCGTATATAGATGTGTATATTGATCAGTATATTGATGCGTATATGTCTGTGTATTGATGTGCATATTGATGTGTATATTTAACGCATATCTTGATGTGTATATTGATGTGTAGTGTATATTGATTTGTATAGTGATTCGTATAGTGTATATTGATGTGTATAGTGTATATGATATGTTTATTGATGTGCATATTTATATGAATATTGATGCGTATATACATGTGTATATTGATGTGTATATTGATGTGTATTGATATCTATATTGATGTGTATATTGATGTGTAAATTGAGGTGTATATTGATGTGTATCTTGATGTGTATATTGAGGTGTATATTGATGTGTATATTGATGTGTGTTAATTTGTGTATTGAAGTATATAATGTTGTGTATTGATGTATATTGATGTTCATATTGATGTTTATTGATGTGTATATTGATGTATATTAATGTGTATAGTGTATATTGATGTATATTAATGTGCATATTGATGTGTATATTGATGTATATATTGATGTTATAATTAATGTATATAGTGATGTGTATTGATATTGATGTGTATATTGATGTGTTTTAATGTATGTATGGTTGTGCATTGATGTATATTGATGTGTCACGCCCTGACCATAGAGAGCCCTTGGTTCTCTATGGTGTTGTAGGTGTGACTAGGGCGTGTTCTAGTCTATTTATTCCTATGTTTGGGATTGAGTGTGTGCTCTGCACAACATTCGACCTGAAGAGCCTGTCAGCAGTCTGGTGAAACCTGTGCCGGCTCCACGCATCTGGCCTCCAGTGCGCCTCCCCAGTCCGGTACGTCCTGTGCCAGCTCCCCGCACCCTCCCTGAAGTGCGTGTGAACAGTCCAGTGCCACCTGTGCCAGCTCCACGCACCAGGCCGCCAGTGTGCCTCCCCAGCCCGGTACGTCCTGTGCCGGCTCCCCGCACTCACTCTGAAGTGCGTGTCAACAGTCCGGTGCCACCTTAATCGGCTCCACGCACTAGGCCTCTAGTGCGCCTCCCCAGCCCGGAGCGTCCTGTGCCGGCTCCGCGCACTCGACCTGAGGAGCGTGTCATCAGTCCGGTGCAACCTGCGCCGATGCCCAGTCCAGGCACGGTGTCCAGTCCCGCTCCATGGCAGGAGCCTTTCTCTGCGCCGATGCCCAGTCCAGGCACGGTGTCCAGTCCCGCTCCATGGCAGGAGCCTTTCTCTGCGCCGATGCCCAGTCCAGGCACGGTGTCCAGTCCCGCTCCATGGCAGGAGCCTTTTTCTGCGCCGATGCCCAGTCCAGGTATTGCGTTCAGCCCGGCGCCATGGCCGGATCCGGGGTCTGGGCAGGGGCTACGACCCGCACCGGAGCCGCCACCGACACTAGTCACCCCCCCTACCCTCCCCATTTGGTTTCAGGTTTTGCGGCCGGAGTCCGCACCTTTGGAGGCGGTACTGTCACACCCTGACCATAGAGAGCCCTTGGTTATCTATTATGTAGGTCAGGGCGTGACTAGTGGGTGTTCTAGTCAATTTATTTCTGTGTTTGGGATTGAGTATGGTTCCCAATTAGAGGCAGCTGATTATCGTTGTCTCTAATTGGCGATCATACTTAAGGTGTCCCTGTTCCCACCTGCTTTTGTGGGATATTGTTTTGTGTTAGTGTTGTGTAGCACTACGTTACTTCACGGTCGTTGTTTGTTTATTCTTTTGTTGAGAAGTTTCACTTTTAATAAAGATGTGGAACTCAAATCACGCTGCGCCTTGGTCTGTCCATTTTAACAACTGTGACTTGATGTGTATACTGATGCATATTGATGTGTATATTGATGTGATAATTAATGTAGATAGTGATGTGTATTGATATTGATGTGTATATTGATGTATATTAATGTATATATTGTTGTGTATTGATGTATATTGATGTATATTAATGTGTATAGTGTATATCGATGTATATTAAAATGCATATTAATGTGCATATTGATGTGTATATTAATGTATGTATTGATGTGTATATTGATGTATATTAATGTGTATAGTGTATATTGATGCATATTAAAGTGTATAGTGTATATTGATGTATATTAATATGCATAGTGTATATTGATGCATATAATATGTATAGTGTATATTGATGTGTATTAATGTGTATAGTGTATATTGATGCATGTTGATATGTATAGTGTATATTGATGTGCATTAATGTGTATACAGGGCCTGTGTAAGAGACCTGGTTCTCAGCATGAAATGTTTTTGAGCAGAGAGAGTGAAAGTCTCCATTTCCACAAATATTCTGGTATTTAACTTTTTTAGTTTATCATCAAATCGATTATGTTTCCACCACAGACTGTCAATAAGCTTGAGGCCTTTTGCAGGAGGCCTTTTGCCTTCTGGTAGGCAGTCATTGTAAATAATAATTTGTTGGAGAAACACAGCAGCAAATGGAGTCTTTTTCTCTCTCTCTCTCTCTCTCTCTCTCTCTCTCGTTCCCATGTCGAGTATTCAGCCCTCTCGTCTCTGCTCATCTGTCTGCAACCTCACATGAAGATCTCACACTCAACCTGAAATCTTGTTAGCGTGTGGGCCAACTGCACAAGAGTGTGAGCGTGATGCGCAGCCAGTGTATCGAACACTGTTGCACATCTCTAGCCCTGAGCTCTCATCTCTAGCCCTGAGCTTTCATCTCTAACCCTGAGCTCTCATCTCTAAGCCTGAGCTTTCATCTCTAGCCCTGAGCTCTCATCTCTAACCCTGAGCTTTCATCTCTAGCCCTGAGCTCTCATCTCTAGCCCCGAGCTCTCATCTCTAGCCCTGAGCTCTCATCTCTAGCCCTGAGCTCTCATCTCTAACCCTGAGCTTTCATCTCTAACCCTGAGCTTTCATCTCTAGCCCTGAGCTCTCATCTCTAGCCCTGAGCTTTCATCTCTAGCCCTGAGCTTTCATCTCTAGCCCTGAGCTCTCATCTCTAGCCCTGAGCTTTCATCTCTAACCCTGAGCTCTCATCCCTAACCCTGAGCTTTCATCTCTAGCCCTGAGCTCTCATCTCTAACCCTGAGCTTTCATCTCTAGCCCTGAGCTCTCATCTCTAGCCCTGAGCTCTCATCTCTAACCCTGAGCTTTCATCTCTAACCCTGAGCTTTCATCTCTAGCCCTGAGCTCTCATCTCTAGCCCTGAGCTTTCATCTCTAACCCTGAGCTTTCATCTCTAACCCTGAGCTTTCATCTCTAACCCTGAGCTCTCATCTCTAACCCTGAGCTCTCATCTCTAACCTTGAGCTTTCATCTCTATCCCTGAGCTCTCATCTCTAGCCCTGAGCTCTCATCTCTAGCCCTGAGCTTTCATCTCTAACCCTGAGCTTTCATCTCTAGCCCTGAGCTTTCATCTCTAGCCCTGAGTGCTCATCCCTAGCCCTGGGCATTTATCCTTAGCCCTGAGCTTTCATCCCTAGTTCTGAGCTCTCACCCCTAGCCCTGAGCGCTCACCCCTAGCTCTGAGCTCTCATCCCTAGCCCTGAGCTCTCGTCCCTAGCCCTGAGCTCGCATCCCTAGCCCTGAGCTCTCATCCCTAGCCCTGAGCTCTCATCCATAGCCCTGAGCTCTCATCCCTAACCCTGAGCTCTCATCTCAATCTCACTGGAGAATCAAAGCACACAGGTTCCTCCTGTCCTATAGGAGTCAACTCTGACAGTACAGGCTGAGAAGTAGAGGAGAGGAGAAGAGAGAAGAGAAGGGAGAGGATAGGAGAGGAGAGGAGAGGAAAGGAGACTGATTAGTATTCATCCCGACCCCCTGCCTGTCTCAAATAATATGATGCAGTGCTCCCTGCATCAGTGGGTTATACACATCGTCAGGTCCCAGGCTAGCACACGGATACACACACATGATCACTAGCATGACCACACACACACACATTCTAGGCTCTAGGTAGAGTGCACATTGCTGTCTGCTTTGGATAGAAGGCAGGCTGTATTCTGAGAGAGCCCATGTTTGCCGTCTGAAAATAGTTCCCCAATGCAAACGCTGCCAGACAAAAGTATTCAACACTCACACAGATCCAGCCACACTGCACCAAATAGGCTTTCAACATTTCAACAAAGTGAAAAATTCTCTGGGTGTTTCTCAAAACTACAAGTCTTTTTCAAGCAAATATAGCAGAACTCTTCCTTGAATAAGTTCTATTAAAGAGAGAGTATCTCTCCCTGCTTCTCTCTTTCTCTGTCAACCCTTCTCTCTTCTCGATTCTCACTCCTACTTCCCTCTTCCAGTATACACTGCATTCGGAAAGGATTCAGACACTTTCACTTTTTCTACATTTTGTTACGTTACAGCCTTATTCTTAAATTGATTAAATCGTTTATTTCCTCATTATTGACACAGAATATCCCATAATGACAATGCAAAACAGGTTTTTAGAAGAAAAACAAAATTAGATATGACATTTACATAAGTATTCAGACCCTTCACTCAGTACTTAGACCCTTTACTCAGTACTTTGTTGAAGCACCTTTGGCAGCGATTACAGCCTTGAGTCTTTTTGGGTATGACGCTACAAGCTTGACACACCTGTGTTTGGGGAGTTTCTCCCACTCTTTTCTGCAGATCCTCTCAAGCTCTGTCAGGTTGGATGGGGAGCGTCGCTGCACAGCATTTTTCAGGTGTCTCTAGAGATGTTTGATCGGGTTCGAATCCGGGATCTGGCTGGACCACTCAAGGACATTCAGAGACATGTCCTGAAGATTCTCCTGCAAGGTGAACCTTCGTCTGATGTCCTGAGATCTCTGGAGCAGGTTTTCATCAAGGATCTCTCTGTACTTTTCTCCTTTCAGATTTCCCTCGATCCTGACTAGTCACCCAGTCCATGCTGCTGAAAAACATCTCCACAGCATGATGCTGCCACCACCATGCTTCACTGTAGGTATGTTGCCAGGTTTCCTCCAGATATGACGCTTGGCATTCAGGCCAAAGAGGTTGATCTTGGTTTCATCAGACAAGAGAATCTTGTTTCTCATGGTACCTTTTGGCAAACTCCAAGCGGGCTGTCATGTGCCTTTTACTGAAGAGTGGCTTTGATCTGGCCACTCTACCATAAAGGCCTGAAGGTTGTCCTTCTGGAAGGTTCTCCCATCTCTACAGAGGAACTCCAGATCACTGTCAGAGTGACCATCGGGTTCTTGGTCACCTCCTTGACCAAGGTCCTTCTTCCCCGATATCTCAGTTTGGCCGGGCGGCCCGCTCTAGGAAAAGTATTGGTGGCTCCAAACTTCTTCCACTTAAGAATGATGGAGGACACTGTGTTCTTGGGGACCTTCAATGCTACAGGCATTTTTTGGTACCCTTCCCCAGATCTGTGCCTCGTCACAATCCTGTCTCTGATGGCTTGGTTTTTAATCTGGCATGTCCAATCAATTGAATTACAACAGGTGGATTCCAATCAAGTTGTAGAAACATCTCAAAACAGGATGCACCTGAGCTCAATTTGGAGTTTCATTGCAAAGGGTCTGAATACTTATGTAAATAAGATATATTGTTAATGTTTAATAAATGTGCAAAAAAATATTATGGGTCATTGTGTGTAGATTGATGAGGATATATATTTTTTAAGATACGTTTTAGAATAAGGCTGTAACTTAACAAAATGTGGAAAAAGTCAAGGGGTCACTGTATATTGTGCTCTTAATTCTCTCTCTCCTTTCTCGTTCTCTCTCTTTCTCTCTCTTTCCCTCCCTCCCTCCATCCTACCGTGACCAGACTCCACTTCAGCTGATCGATCCCAGACAGTAATGATGTCAGAATCCAAGTGCCATCATAGTCGCAAGAGTTTGGGATGAGCCTCCTCTGTCCTCCTCTCATCTCCCTTCATCTTCCTGCATGTCAGTGCTGTCTCATTGGGGTTTGATACTGTAGCTTCAAGTCTTAGCTGTCACTCTCAGGTTATAACCATATTCTACTAGGATACCTAATGAATCAATGATTTGGTTATGGAAATGGTACTGCCCAAAGACATGTGGAGCATCCTGTTCTAATCTAAACATCTCACAACACTAACCAACTCATGTGTGGTACAGAGTCATCTCCTCTCTACTTGCATACTGAACCCTTGGTAACGCTCAACACGTTACATGTTCTCACAATCAGCATAAAATATAGAGCTTTCATTTTATAGTTGTTCATATTCAGGGTCTCCAGAGTGCATCAGGATGGGGACAGGTGTCTTAACACGTGGACCCCTATGGACTTTTCTAAGCTTCAGTTGGTTGGTTCCTCCCTTCAAATATGAAGAGAAAGTAGAGTACTCTAATTGCTTCTGTACGTGTGTGTTTGTGCGTGTGCGTGTCTGTCTGTCTGTCTGTCTTCTGTCTGTCGGTCGATGTGTGTCTGGATGTCTGTGTGTTCCGATTAGCCATGGAGAGATCCATGTGAATGCCTCTTAATGATCCTTGACAACCGATACAAGGATACATGGAACATGTCGTCAATGGCAACTGAGGCGCCAGAAGCCTTTTACACTAGAGAAGACTTCATGATTGACTGTGTCCCAAGGGAGCGGTGGTGTCTGTATGTGTGTTCGTGTGTGATTGTGCATGTATGTGTATATGTGTGTGTGTGCACGTGTGTGTGTGTGTGTGTGTGTGTGTGTGTGTGTGTGTGTGTGTGTGTGTGTGTGTGTGTGTGTGTGTGTGTGTGTGTGTGTGTGTGTGTGTGTGTGTGTGTGTGTGTGTGAATGTGTGTGTGTGTGTGTGTGTGTGTGTGAGTGTGTGTGAGTTTGTGTGAGTTTGTGTGTGTGTGCATGCGTTCCTGCGTGTGCATACTTGTGCGTGTGTGTGTGTGTGTGTGTGTGTGTGTGTGTGTGTGTGTGTGTGTGTGTGTGTGAGTGTGTGAGTGTGTGTGAGTTTGTGTGTGTGTGCATGCGTTCCTGCGTGTGCATACTTGTGCGTGTGTGTGTGTGTGTGCGTGTGTGTGTGTGTGTGTGTGTGTGTGTGTGTGTGTGTGTGTGTGTGTGTGTGTGTGTGTGTGTGTGTATGTATGTATGTATGTATGTATGTATGTATGCATGTATGTATGTATGTATGTATGTATATATGTATGTATGTAAGGGCCAGCTGGTGGAAATAGCTGTTGTCCAGACTGTAGCCATTGGGCTGATGGCATGTCTCCAGACAGCATGCATGTGTTAAAAAGAAAAAGTTAAACAAATGAGATTCTTCCAAGTAGCTAGTCTTCGCTTTGATGACAGCTTTGCACACTATTGGCATTCTCTCAACCAGCTTCATGAGGTAGTCACCTGGAATGCATTTCAATTAACAGATGTACCTTGTTAAAAGTTCATTTGTATAATTTATTTCCTTAGTAATGCGTTTGAGCCAATCAGTTGTGTTATGACAAGGTAGGGTTGGTATTCAGAAGATAGCCCTATTTGGTAAAATACCAAGTCCATATTATGGCAAGAACAGCGCAAATAGGCAAAGAGAAGCATCAGTCCATCGTTACTTTACGACATGAAGGTCCGTCAATACGGAACATTTCAAGGACTTTCAGTCACAAAAACCATTAAGCACTATGATGAAACTGGCTCTTATGAGGACCGTCACAGGAAAGGAAGACCCAGAGTTACCTCTGCTGCAAAGCATAAGTTCATTAGAGTTACCAGCCTCAGAAATTGCAGCCAAAATAAATGCTTCACAGAGTTCATGTAACAGACACATCTCAACACACCCAACACACCTCCAGGCTGTGTAAGGGCTATTTGACCAATAATGAGAGTGATGGAGTGCTGCATCGGATGACCTGGCCTCCGCAATCACCTGACCTCAACCCTATTGAGATGGTTTTGGATGAGTTGGACCACAGAGTGAAGTAAAACAGCCAACAAGTGCTCAGCATATGTTGGAACTCCTTCAAGACTGTTGGAAAAGACTTCTAGGTGAAGCTGGTTGAGAGAATGGCAAGAGTGTGCAAAGCTGTCATCAAGGCAAAGGGTGGCTACTTTGAAGAATCTAAAATCTAAAATATACTTTGATTTGTTTAACACTTTTTTGGTTACTAAATTATTCCATGTGTGTTATTTCATAGTTTTGATGTCTTCACTATTACTAGAAAATAGAAAATGTAGAAAATAGTCAAAATAAAGAAAAGACCCTTGAATGAGTAGGTGTGTCCAAACTTTTGACTGGCACTGTATTTAACCACCACTTGAGACTGGAAAGAGAAACTATTATCCAACAATGGTGCCATAACATCGAAAATTGACCAAGGATACAGTCTGAATGCTTTTTCTCTGATACAGTCATCAGAAAGGACAACAGTGGCACACCAAAGTATTAATCAAGATTATTGCAACAAATTGTTGTTCAGAAAGGTTAAATCACTTAGAAAAGGGAATCAAGCAAAGTAGGACATCCCAAAACTCCTGAAATATCATTACTTGAAGCAAAACATCAAATTCATGGATGAAGCCTGGAGGAAAATCTTTCTACCAAGCATCCAGAGTGAGCTAAAACATGAGCTGAAACATGAGCTGAAACATGAGCTGAAACATGAGGTGATGCATCAATCACCTGAATAAACCTTCCTTTCATGTCATGAACCGAGTTAGTCATTGTGAGCTCTCTCTCTCTCTCTCTCTCTGTGTGTCTACCCTTCTCAATGGCAAGGCTGTGCTCACTGAGCCTGTACTTTGGCAAGGTTTTTCTAAGGTTTTGATCAGTAACCATGGTCAAATAGTTAGCCACGGTGTACTGTCGATTTAGGGCCAGATAGCACTGCATTTTGCTTAGAGCTTGTGCTTGTGTTTCCCAATAAGCAGTCTAGTTTTGTTTTTGTTTTTGTTTTGACTGTGTTGTAATTTGGTGTTGCAACTCAGCCCCAGGACCAGCTGGATGAGGGGACTCCCTCTTTCTCTTTATCTCCCTCCCTCTCGCTCTCTCTCTCTCTCTCTCTCTCTCTCTCTCTCTCTCTCTCTCTCTCTCTCCCCCTCTCTATCTCTTTCTCTCTCTCCTTCTCTCTCTCCCTCACACACAATCTTTCTCTTTCTCTTCCTCTCTTTCTCTCTCCCCTCTCTCTATTCCTCTTTCTCTCTCTCTTCCCCTTTCTCCCTCTATCACTCTCTTGTTTTCTCTCTCCTCCTTCTTACTCTCTCTCTCTCGCGCTCTCTTTCATTTTCTCTTTCATTTTCTCTCTCTCTTTCTCGCTCTCTTTCACTCTCTTTCTCTCTCTTTCTCTTGTTCTCACTCTCTTTATCTCTATCTCTCCTCCTTGCTCTCTATCCTTCGCTCGCTCCTTCTTTTTCTCTCTCTTTCTCTCTATCTCTCTCTCTCCCCCTCTATTTCTTTCTCTTTTTCGCTCTCTTTCTCTCTTTCTCTGTCTCTCTCTCTCTCTCTCTCTTTCTCTCTTTCTTTCTCTCACACGCTCTCTCTCTACCTCTCTTTCGCTCTCTTTTCTCTCTTTCTCGCTCTATTTCTCTCTCTCTCCCTCTCTCACTCTCACACACACACTCTCTCTCTCTCCCTTATCTTTCTCTGTCTTTCTCTCTTTCTCTCTCTTTCTCTCTCTCTCTCTCTCTCATTCATTCATTCATTCATTCATTCAAGCTGCTTTATTGGCATGAAAAACATTGTGTCAATATTGCCAAAGCAACAATGTATACAATATACATTGTAACAAAATTATAAATGATAGCAAATAATAATATAAAATGGTAGTAAATAATAATACAAAATTAAATACAAAAATAATAACAATAAAATGGTAACAGTCTACAGTAAACATTAATAATTATAGTAATAACAATAATAGTAATAATAAGTAAGTTACTGTTTACTATGCAGATGTTATTATTCAGTGTCCCTCAGGCTATGGCAGGAAAATACATATTTGGCTGCAAGAGGAGCCATTGCTCCTTCGCCCATGAGTATTCTTAGTTTTTCCTCTGGGTTCAATTTGTAAAAATTTGGAATATATGTAGTCATTTCTGTGAATAATGAATCTCTTTGTGAGGAATATTTATCACAGTAAAGGAGAAAGTGCATCTCTGTCTCTACCTCCCCTGTCATGCAGTGACCACATACACGCTCCTCTTTGGGTAGCCATGTCTTTTTATGTCTGCCGGTTTCTATTGCCAATCGGTGGTCACTCAGCCTGTACTTGGTAAGGATCTGTCTCTGCTTCGTATCTCTGACAGAGTAGAGATAATCAGCCAATTCATATTCTCTGTTTAGGGTCAGATAGCAATTTAGTCGGCTTTGGGATTTTGTTTCGTTTTTCCAGTATTGTAAATATGATTCCTTTGATTGGTTCATAATTTTGCTTATTGGAATTCTTTCTTTTGAAGCAGTGCTGGCGTCAGCTTGGTTGGTGAGGTCCAACACCAGCTGACTGAGAGGGCTCGTTTCTGGGCTCAGCTCTTGGGCTTGAAGTGCTTTAAATTGCAGACTCGAATTTGGACTTGAATTTAGATGTAGCCAAAATTTTAATGATCTTTTCTGTATTTTCATTATTACTGGAAAACGGCCCAATTCTGCCCTACATGCATTAGTTGGTGTATTTCTCTGGACTTGTAGAATTTTCCGACAGAATTCTGCATGTAGGGCTTCAATTGGATGTTTGTCCCACATTTTAAAATCCAGTTTATTGAGTGGCCCCCAAACCTCACTTCCATAAAGTGCTATTGGTAGGATTACACTGTCAAATATTTTAGTCCAAATTCTAATTGGGATGTTGATTTTGAATAATTTCATTTTTATTGCATACATTGCTCTGCGGGCTTTTTCTTTGAGTGCCTTCACTGCCATATTAAAGTTTCCCGATGCAGATATGGTCAGACCAAGGTAGGTGTAATGTTTTGTGTGTTCAATTAAGGTGTTGTTCAGGGTGAATTTACATTTGTGTTTCTGACATCTGGGTTTTTTTTGGAAAATCATGATTTTAGTTTTTTGGAAATTTACTGCCAGGGCCCAATTATGGCAATATTGCTCCAGAATATTAATGTTTTGTTGAAGACCTTCTTTGGTTGGTGATAGAAGTACCAAGTCATCAGCATATAGCAGGTATTTCACCTCTGTGTCAAATAGTGTGAGTCCTGGGGCTGGAGATTGGTCCAACATGTCTGCTAATTCATTGATATAAATGTTGAAAAGATTTGGACTCAAATTGCAGCCTTGTCTCACACCTCGACATTGTGAAAAAAATTCTGTTCTTTGGTTTTTGATTTTTATTGCACACTTATTTTCTGTGTACATACATTTTATTAAGTCATACACCTTACCACCAAGCCCACTTTGTAGAATTTTGTAGAATAGCCCTTCGTGCCAAATCGAATCAAATGCTTTTTTAAAGTCAATAAAGCAAGCAAAGATTTTGCCCTCTTTTTTTTGGTGGATGTGTTTATTAATTAGTGTGTGTAAGGTTGGTCAGTAGTGTGATGGTTGGGGAGAAAGCCAATTTGACATTTACTGATTACATTTTTTTTTTGAAGAAAGGTTTGAATTCTTGAATTCAAAATGCTACAGAAAACTTTTCCCAAGTTGCTGTTTATACAAATTCCCCTGTAATTATTGGCTCTGATTTGTCTCCACTTTTGTGGATAGGGGAGATGAGCCCCTGTTTCCAGATATCAGAGAAGCAGCCAGAAGTTAAAACCATGTTGAACAATTTAACCACAGCATTTTGCAACTCAGGTGTGCTGTTTTTCAACATTTCATTTCTGTTATTATCTAGACCACAAGCTTTCTTTGATTCTCTCTCTCGCCCTCCCTCTCTTTTGCTCCCTCTCTCTTTCTCTCACTCTCTATTCCTCTTTCTCTCTCTCTCTCATTTTCTCTCTCCTCTTTCTTGCTCTCTCTCTCTCTCTCTTTCTCTCTTTTTCGCCCTCTCTCTCTCTCTCTCTCTCGCTCTCTCTCTTTCTTTCTTTCTTTCAAGCTCTCTTTCGCTTTCTTTGTCTCTCTCGCTCTCTCTCTTTCTCTATCTCTCTCTCTCTTTCTCTCTCTCTTTCTCTCTCTCTCTCTTTCTCTCTCTCTCGCTCTCTCTCTCTCTCTCTCTGTCTCTCTCTCTCTCTCTCTTTCTCTCTCTCTCTCTCTCTCTCTCTCTCTCTCTCTCTCTTTCTCTCTCTCTTTCTCTTTCTCTCTCTGTCTCTCTCTCTTTCTCTCTCTCCCTTTATAGGCATGGGAAACATAGGTGCTGGTGGATACCGGGTTTTGTTTGACCCATTCATGTATTGTTCTGTTGACGGTGGTTTTATGTTGATTAAAGGACACAGGTTAAAGGTTAAAATCAGTTTCCGTTCTCCTGCGCCTGACTTCTCTGCCACCAGTACGCACCGCGCTACAGTGTTTCACCCAGTAGATATGGGGGTTTATCAAAAATGGTGATGGCTTTGTAATGGAAGGTTTTGGAATCGCTTCCATTTAGATGGTTGTAGAATTTAACAGCTGTTATTGGATGTTGATAATTAGCGGGTATCAGCCTAATTCTGCTCTGTATGCATTATTTGGTTATGGAATATGTTTTTACAGAATTCTCAACTGGTGTTTGTCCCACTTTGTGAATTCTTGGTTATTGAGCGGACCCCAAATCTCAAAACAATAAAGGGCAATACGTTCTATAACTGATTGAACTCTTTTTAGTCAGATCCTAATTGGTATGTCAAATGTTATGTTCCTTTTGATGGCATAAAAGGCCCTTCTTGCCTTGTCTCTCAGATCGTTCACAGCTTTCTGGAAGTTACATGTGGCGCTGATGTTTAGGCCGAGGTATGTATCGGTTTTTGTGTCTTGTTGGAATTTGTATTTGTGGTCCTGGAAACTGGACCTTTTCTTGAACACCACTATTGTTGTCTTACTGAGATTTACTGTCAGGACCCAGGTTTGACAGAATCTGTGCAGAAGATCTAGATTCTGCTGTAGGCCCTCCTTGGTTGATTATCTCTCTCTCTGTCTCTCTGTCTCTCTGTCTCTCTCTCTCTCTTTCTCTCTCTCTCTCTCTCTCTCTCTCTCTCTCTCTCTCAAAGACACCTCGTAGCTCTGTCTCTTTGTGTCTCAACCTGTTGTTAATTATGCCTCCTCTCCAAACTTTCTGATCTTTCATTTGCATATCCAATCTGCCGGGCTTACTGCACCTTATCTCTGCAGCTGTGCCAGTACAGAATCACTGATGTGCACACGTCCCAGGGAAATGACAACCGCCGTATGGACCTCTCTGGGGTGGGTGTCTGCAATTGTGTTTGTGTGTGTCCATGTTTGTGTGTGTGTGTGTTTTAGAGGTAGGAGAGGACACACTATTTTCTCCACATCTACAGTGTCCCCGTACCCAACGTCCATCGCTGTTAGAAACACTACTCCAGATCTCATCAACCTCTAGTATTTCACACCTGCTGTGGCTGCGTCCTGTTCTCTTTGCACCAAATATATATTAATTAGGATGCCTGTCATCAAGCAATGCTAATAAGCCCAGATAGAGTGGTACTGAGTGGAATGTATCATTTTAATCAATGTGTGGAGTCCTACCTACTGCCCCTCCTTACTCCACACACACACACACACACACACGCATTCACGCACGCGCACGCAAGCGCACACACACACACACAACACGCACACACACACACACACACACACACACACACACACACACACACACACACACACACACACACACACACACACACACACACACACACACACACACACACATACACACACATACACACACACACACTCTTAGAGAAGGTACCAGTAGCAATCAGCCAGTCTCTACAGTGTCCTGCGGAGAAGCCCCGTCTCTTAATTATCACCTACCAGGACTGAGGTTCACAATCTTCACATTCAGACAAGAAGGGGAGGAGGATAGAGTGTGAGGTTTCTGCAATCACTGACAGTGATGAGTCATTCACAGATGAATTCCCTCTCATGGATGGAAGAATTCAACTGTGGGTTTGATCAAGAAGACTCATCTTTACACTGAATTGCCTACTCTAGAAGATAGTTAGGATTTGGGCTGTACTAAATAAAGACAATTCTATGATATGGTCATGAACCATTAACATATAACAGGCTATATATCACATCCGGCCGTGATGGGAGTCCCATAGGGCAGTGAACAATTGCCCCCGCGTTGTCTGGGTTGGCAGGGGTAGGCCGTCAATGTAGATCCGAATTTGTTCTGACTTGGCTAGTTAAAGGTTTTAAAAAGTATTTGAATATATAAAAAATATGGTCATGCACACAATTAACATAGGATATGGTCATGCACAATTAACATAGGATATGGTCATGCACAATTAACATAGGATATGGTCATGCACAATTAACATAGGATATGGTCATGCACAATTAACATAGGATATGGTCATGCACAATTAACATAGGATATGGTCATGCACAATTAACATAGGATATGGTCATGCACACAATTAACATAGGATATGGTCATGCACAATTAACATAGGATATGGTCATGCACAATTAACATAGGATATGGTCATGCACAATTAACATAGGATATGGTCATGCACAATTAACATAGGATATGGTCATGCACAATTAACATAGGATATGGTTATGCACAATTAACATAGGATATGGTCATGCACAATTAACATAGGATATGGTCATGCACAATTAACATAGGATATGGTCATGCACAATTAACATAGGATATGGTCATGCACAATTAACATAGGATATGGTCATGCACACAATTAACATAGGATATGGTCATGCACAATTAACATAGGATATGGTCATGCACACAATTAACATAGGATATGGTCATGCACAATTAACATAGGATATGGTCATGCACAATTAACATAGGATATGGTCATGCACAATTAACATAGGATATGGTTATGCACAATTAACATAGGATATGGTCATGCACAATTAACATAGGATATGGTCATGCACAATTAACATAGGATATGGTCATGCACACAATTAACATAGGATATGGTCATGCACAATTAACATAGGATATGGTCATGCACACAATTAACATAGGATATGGTCATGCACAATTAACATAGGATATGGTCATGCACAATTAACATAGGATATGGTCATGCACAATTAACATAGGATATGGTCATGCTGTTTTCCTGACTCCTAGTGGAGCCAACACTGGACTTTAATAGAGGAGCTGCATTCCCTCTCCTTCACTCTCCCTCTCCTTCCATCGCTATCACTCTCCCTCTCCTTCACTCTCCATCACTCTCCCTCTCCTTCACTCTCCATCACTCTCCCTCTCCTCTCCTTCACTCTCCCTCTCCTCTCCTTCACTCTCCATCACTCTCCCTCTCCTTCCCTCTCCATCACTCTCCCTCACCTTCACTCTCCCTCGCCTTCCCTCTCCTTCACTCTCCCTCACCTTCACTCTCCCTTGCCTTCCCTCTCCTTCACTCTCCCTCTCCTTCCCTCTCCCTCTCCTTCACTCTCCCTCTCCTTCCCTCTCCATGACTCTCCCTCTCCTTCCCTCTCCATCACTCTCCCTCACCTTCACTCTCCCTCGCCTTCCCTCTCCTTCACTCTCCCTCACCTTCACTCTCCCTTGCCTTCCCTCTCCTTCACTCTCCCTCTCCTTCCCTCTCCCTCTCCTTCACTCTCCCTCTCCTTCCCTCTCCATGACTCTCCCTCTCCTTCACTCTCCATCACTCTCTATCTCCTTCCCTCTCCTTCACTCTCCCTCTCCTTCCCTATCCATCACTCTCCCTCTCCTTCACTCTCCCTCTCCTTCCCTCTCCAGCACTCTCCCTCTCTTTCACTCTCCCTCGCCTTCCCTCTTCTTCACTCTCCCTCGCCTTCCCTCTCCTTCACTCTCCCTCTCCTTCACTCTCCTTCACTCTCCCTCGTCTTCCCTCTCCTTCACTCTCCCTCTCCTCCCCTCTCTATCTCCTTCCCTCTCCTTCACTCCCCCTCTCCTTCACTCTCCCTCTCCTTCACTCTCCCTCTTCTTCACACTCCATCACTCTCCCTCTCATTCACTCTCCCTCGCCTTCCCTCTCCTTCACTCTCCCTCTCCTTCCCTCTCTATCTCCTTCCCTCTCCTTCACTCTCCCACTCCCTCACTCTCCCTCACCTTCCCTCTCCTTCACTCTCCCTCTTCTTCCCTCTCTATCTCCTTCCCTCTCCTTCACTCTTGCTCGCCTTCCCTCTCTATCTCCTTCCCTCTCTTTCACTCTCCCTCGCCTTCCCTCTCTATCTCCTTCCCTCTCCTTCACTTTCCCTCGCCTTCCCTCTCCTCCCCTCTCCCTCTCCTTCCCTCTCCCTCTCTTTCTCCGTCTCCTTCTCATTCACCTCCCCCCTCTCTCTCTCTCCTGCCCTTTCCCTCTCCTTCCCTCTCCCTCTCCTTCCCTCTTACTCTCCCCCCACTTCTCCCTCTCCCTCTCCTTTCCTTTCCTTCCCTTCCTTTCCCTCTCATAGTCTCTCCCTCTTCCCTCCTTCTCCTTCTCCCTCTCCTTATGTTTCCCTCTCCCTTTTGTTCCAGCTTCCTCTCCTTCCCACTCCTTCCCTTTCCCCCTCCCTCTCCCTTCACCTCTCCTTCTCCCTCGCCTTCCCTCTCCGACTCCTTCCCTCTCCCTCTCCCTCTCCCTCTCCTTCCCTCTCCTTCTCACTGTCCCTCTCCTTCCCTCTCCCTCTCCTTCCCTCTCCCTCTCCTTATATTTCCCACTTCCTTTCCCTCTCCTTCCCTCTTCCACACC
>NC_143025.1:82027500-82095000 GCF_057628025.1 Oncorhynchus mykiss | reverse complement strand
GAGAGATAATAGACAGTAACAGCAGTATACTGTAGGTAGGGGTAAAGTGACTAGGTAACAGGATAGATAATAGACAGTAACAGCAATATACTGTAGGTAGGGGTAAAGTGACTAGGTAACAGGATAGATAATAGACAGTAACAGCAGTATACTGTAGGTAGGGGTAAAGTGACTAGGTAACAGGATAGACAGACAGTAACAGCAGTATACTGTAGGTAGGGGTAAAGTGACTAGGTAACAGAATAGATAATAGACGGTAACAAAAGTATACTGTAGGTAGGGGTAACGTGACTAGGTAACAGGATAGATAATAGACAGTAACAGCAGTATACTGTAGGTAGGGGTAAAGTGACTAGGTAACAGGATAGATAATAGACAGTAACAGCAGTATACTGTAGGTAGGGGTAACGTGACTAGGTAACAGGATAGATAGACAGTAACAGCAGTATACTGTAGGTAGGGGTAAAGTGACTAGGTAACAGGATAGATAGACAGTAACAGCAGTATGCTGTAGGTAAGGGTAAAGTGACTAGACAACAGGATAGATAGACAGTAACAGCAGTATGCTGTAGGTAGGGGTAAAGTGACTAGGTAACAGGATAGATAGACAGTAACAGCAGTATGCTGTAGGTAGGGGTAAAGTGACTAGGTAACAGGATAGACAGACAGTAACAGCAGTATGCTGTAGGTAGGGGTAAAGTGACTAGGTAACAGGATAGATAATAGACACTAACAGCAGTATACTTTAGGTAGGGGTAAAGTGACTAGGTAACAGGATAGATAATAGACGGTAGAAGCAGTGTACTGTAGGTAGGGGTAAAGTGACTAGGTAACAGGATAGATAGACAGTAACAGCAGTATACTGTAGGTAGGGGTAAAGTGACTAGGTAACAGGATAGATAATAGACAGTAACAGCAGTATACTGTAGGTAGGGGTAAAGTGACTAGGTAACAGGATAGATAATAGACGGTAGAAGCAGTGTACTGTAGGTAGGGGTAACGTGACTAGACAACAGGATAGATAATAGACGGTAGCAGCAGTATACTGTAGGTAGGGGTAACGTGACTAGGTAACAGGATAGATAGACAGTAACAGCAGTATACTGTTGGTAGGGGTAAAGTGACTAGTTAACAGGATAGATAGACAGTAACAGCAGTATACTGTAGGTAGGGGTAATGTGACTAGGTAACATAATAGATTATAGAGACTAACAGCAGTATACTGTAGGTAGGGGTAACGTGACTAGGTAACAGGATAGATAATAGACAGTAGCAGCAGTATACTGTAGGTAGGGGTAACATGACTAGGTATCGGGATAGATAGACAGTACCACCAGTATACTGTAGGTAGGGGTAAAGTTACTAGGTAACAGGATGGATAGACAGTAACAGCAGTATACTGTAGGTAGGAGTAAAGTGACTAGGTAACAGGATAGATAGACAGTAACAGCACTATACTGTAGGTAGGGGTAAAGTGACTAGGTAACAGGATAGATAGACAGTAACAGCAGTATGCTGTAGGTAGGGGTAAAGTGACTAGACAACAGGATAGATAGACAGTAACAGCAGTATGCTGTAGGTAGGGGTGAAGTGACTAGGTAACAGGATAGATAATAGACACTAACAGCAGTATGCTGTAGGTAGGGGTGAAGTGACTAGGTAACAGGATAGATAATAGACACTAACAGCAGTATACTGTAGGTAGGGGTAAAGTGACTAGGTAACAGGATAGATAGACAGTAACAGCAGTATGCTGTAGGTAGGGGTAAAGTGACTAGGTAACAGGATAGATAATAGACACTAACAGCAGTATACTGTAGGTAGGGGTAAAGTGACTAGGTAACAGGATAGATAACAGACGGTAGCAGCAGTATACTGTAGGTAGGGGTAACGTGACTAGGTAACAGGATTGATAGACAGTAACAGCAGTATACTGTTGGTAGGGGTAAAGTGACTAGGTAACAGGATAGATAGACAGTAACAGCAGTATACTGTTGGTAGGGGTAAAGTGACTAGTTAACAGGATAGATAGACAGTAACAGCAGTATACTGTAGGTAGGGGTAATGTGACTAGGTAACATAATAGATTATAGAGACTAACAGCAGTATACTGTAGGTAGGGGTAACGTGACTAGGTAACAGGATAGATAATAGACAGTAGCAGCAGTATACTGTAGGTAGGGGTAACGTGACTAGACAACAGGATAGATAGACAGTAACAGCAGTAGGGGTAAAGTGACTAGGTAACAGGATAGATAATAGACAGTAGCAGCAGTATACTGTAGGTAGGGGTGAAGTGACATGGTAACAAGATAGATAGACAGTAACAGCAGTATACTGTAGGTAGGGGTGAAGTGACATGGTAACAAGATAGATAGACAGTAACAGCAGTATACTGTAGGTAGGGGTAAAGTGACTAGGTAACAGGATAGATAATAGACAGTAACAGCAGTATACTGTAGGTAGGGGTAAAGTAACTAGGTAACAGGATAGATAATAGACAGTAACAGCAGTATGCTGTAGGTAGGGGTAAAGTGACTAGGTAACAGGATAGATAGACAGTAACAGCAGTATGCTGTAGGTAGGGGTAAAGTGACTAGGTAACAGGATAGATAATAGACACTAACAGCAGTATACTGTAGGTAGGGGTAACGTGACTAGGTAACAGGATAGATAATAGACACTAACAGCAGTATACTGTAGGTAGGGGTAAAGTGACTAGGTAACAGGATAGATAGACAGTAACAGCAGTATGCTGTAGGTAGGGGTAAAGTGACTAGACAACAGGATAGATAGACAGTAACAGCAGTATGCTGTAGGTAGGGGTAAAGTGACTAGGTAACAGGATAGATAAACAGTAACATCAGTATGCTGTAGATAGGGGTAAAGTGACTAGGTAACAGGATACATAATATACACTAACAGCAGTATACTGTAGGTAGGGGTAAAGTGACTAGGTAACAGGATAGATAATAGACGGTAGAAGCAGTGTACTGTAGGTAGGGGTAAAGTGACTAGACAACAGGATAGATAATAGACGGTAGCAGCAGTATACTGTAGGTAGGGGTAACGTGACTAGGTAACAGGATAGATAGACAGTAACAGCAGTATACTGTTGTTAGGGGTAAAGTGACTAGGTAACAGGATAGATAGACAGTAACAGCAGTATACTGTTGGTAGGGGTAAAGTGACTAGTTAACAGGATAGATAGACAGTAACAGCAGTATACTGTAGGTAGGGGTAACGTGACTAGGTATCGGGATAGATAGACAGTACCACCAGTATACTGTAGGTAGGGGTAACGTGACTAGGTAACAGGATAGATAATAGACAGTAGCATCAGTGTACTGTAGGTAGGGGTAACGTGACTAGGTATCGGGATAGATAGACAGTACCACCAGTATACTGTAGGTAGGGGTAAAGTTACTAGGTAACAGGATGGATAGACAGTAACAGCAGTATACTGTAGGTAGGAGTAAAGTGACTAGGTAACAGGATAGATAGACAGTAACAGCAGTATACTGTAGGTAGGGGTAAAGTGACTAGGTAACTGGATAGATATACAGTAACAGCAGTATGCTGTAGGTAGGGGTAAAGTGACTAGACAACAGGATAGATAGACAGTAACAGCAGTATGCTGTAGGTAGGGGTAAAGTGACTAGGTAACATTATAGATAGACAGTAACAGAAGTATGCTGTAGGTAGGGGTAAAGTGACAAGGTAACAGGATAGATAATAGACACTAACAGCAGTATACTGTAGGTAGGGGTAAAGTGAGAAGGTAACAGGATAGATAATTGACAGTAACAGCAGTATACTGTAGGTAGGGGTAAAGTGACTAGGTAACAGGATAGATAATAGACAGTAACAGCAGTATACTGTAGGTAGGGGTAAAGTGAGAAGGTAACAGGATAGATAATTGACAGTAACAGCAGTATACTGTAGGTAGGGGTAAAGTGACTAGGTAACAGGATAGATAATAGACGGTAGCAGCAGTATACTGTAGGTAGGGGTAACGTGACTAGGTAACAGGATAGATAGACAGTAACAGCAGTATACTGTTGGTAGGAGTAAAGTGACTAGGTAACAGGATAGATAGACAGTAACAGCAGTATACTGTTGGTAGGGGTAAAGTGACTAGTTAACAGGATAGATAGACAGTAACAGCAGTATACTGTAGGTAGGGGTAATGTGACTAGGTAACATAATAGATTATAGAGACTAACAGCAGTATACTGTAGGTAGGGGTAACGTGACTAGGTAACAGGATAGATAATAGACAGTAGCAGCAGTATACTGTAGGTAGGGGTAACGTGACTAGGTAACAGGATAGATAATAGACAGTAGCAGCAGTATACTGTAGGTAGGGGTAACGTGACTAGACAACAGGATAGATAGACAGTAACAGCAGTATACTGTAGGTAGTGGTAAAGTGACTAGACAACAGGATAGATAAACAGTAACAGCAGTAGGGGTAAAGTGACTAGGTAACAGGATAGATAATAGACAGTAACAGCAGTATACTGTAGGTAGGGGTAAAGTGACTAGGTAACAGGATAGATAGACAGTAACAGCAGTATACTGTTGGTAGGAGTAAAGTGACTAGGTAACAGGATAGATAGACAGTAACAGCAGTATACTGTTGGTAGGGGTAAAGTGACTAGTTAACAGGATAGATAGACGGTAGCAGCAGTATACTGTAGGTAGGGGTAACGTGACTAGGTAACAGGATAGATAGACAGTAACAGCAGTATACTGTTGGTAGGAGTAAAGTGACTAGGTAACAGGATAGATAGACAGTAACAGCAGTATACTGTTGGTAGGGGTAAAGTGACTAGTTAACAGGATAGATAGACAGTAACAGCAGTATACTGTAGGTAGGGGTAACGTGACTAGGTAACAGGATAGATAATAGACAGTAACAGCAGTATACTGTAGGTAGGGGTAAAGTGACTAGGTAAAGGGATAGATAGACTGTAACAGCAGTATATTGTAGGTAGGGTTAAAGTGACTAGGTAACAGGATAGATAATAGAGAGTAGCAGCAGTATACTGTAGGTAGGGGTAACGTGACTAGATAACAGGATAGATAGACAGTAACAGCAGTATGCTGTAGGTAGGGGTAAAGTGACTAGACAACAGGATAGATAGACAGTAACAGCAGTATACTGTAGGTAGGGGTAAAGTGACTAGACAACAGGATAGATAAACAGTAACAGCAGTAGGGGTAAAGTGACTAGGTAACAGGATAGACAATAGACACTAACAGCAGTATACTGTAGGTAGGGGTAAAGTAACTAGGTAACAGGATAGATAATAGACAGTAACAGCAGTTTACTGTAGGTAGGGGTAAAGTGACTAGACAACAGGATAGATAATAGACAGTAACAGCAGTATACTGTAGGTAGGGGTAAAGTGACTAGGTAACAGGATAGATAATAGACAGTAACAGCAGTATACTGTAGGTAGAGGTAAAGTGACTAGGTAACAGGATAGATAATAGACAGTAACAGCAGTATACAGTAGGTAGGGGTAAAGTGACTAGGTAACAGGATAGATAATAGACAGTAACAGCAGTATACTGTAGGTAGGGGTAAAGTGACTAGACAACAGGATAGATAATAGACAGTAGCAGCAGTATACTGTAGGTAGGGGTAAAGTGACTAGACAACAGGATAGATAGACAGTAACAGCAGTATACTGTAGGTAGGGGTGAAGTGACTAGACAACAGGATAGATAGACAGGAGCAGCAGTATACTGTAGGTAGGGGTAAAGTGACTAGGTAACAGGATAGGTAGACAGTAACAGCAGTATACTGTAGGTAGGGGTAAAGTGACTAGGTAACAGGATAGGTAGACAGTAACAGCAGTATACTGTAGGTAGGGGTAAAGTGAGAAGGTAACAGGATAGATAATTGACAGTAACAGCAGTATACTGTAGGTAGGGGTGAAGTGACTAGACAACAGGATATATAAACAGTAACAGCAGTAGGTGTAAAGTGACTAGGTAACAGGATAGATAATAGACAGTAACAGCAGTATACTGTAGGTAGGGGTAAAGTAACTAGGTAACAGGATAGATAATAGACAGTAACAGCAGTATACTGTAGGTAGGGGTGAAGTGACTAGACAACAGGATATATAAACAGTAACAGCAGTAGGTGTAAAGTGACTAGGTAACAGGATAGATAATAGACAGTAACAGCAGTATACTGTAGGTAGGGGTAAAGTAACTAGGTAACAGGATAGATAATAGACAGTAACAGCAGTATGCTGTAGTTAGGGGTAAAGTGACCAGGTAACATGATAGAAAATAGACAGTAACAGCAGTATACTGTAGGTAGGGGTAATGTGACTAGGTAACAGAATAGATAATAGACAGTAACAGCAGTATACTGTAGGTAGGGGTAAAGTGACTAGGTAAAGGGATAGATAGACAGTAACAGCAGTATGCTGTAGGTAGGGGTAAAGTGACTAGGTAACAGGATAGATAGACAGTAACAGCAGTATGCTGTAGGTAGGGGTAACGTGACTAGACAACAGGATAGATAAACAGTAACATCAGTATGCTGTAGGTAGGGGTAAAGTGACTAGGTAACAGGATAGATAATAGACAGTAACAGCAGTATACTATAGGTAGGGGTAAAGTGACTAGACAACAGGATAGATAGACAGTAACAGCAGTATACTGTAGGTAGGGGTGAAGTGACTAGACAACAGAATAGATAAACAGTAACAGCAGTATACTGTAGGTAGGGGTAAAGTGACTAGGTAACAGGATAGATAATAGACACTAACAGCAGTATACTGTAGGTAGGGGTAAAGTGACTAGGTAACAGGATAGATAATAGACAGTAACAGCAGTATACTGTAGGTAGGGGTAAAGTGACTAGGTAACAGGATAGATAATAGACAGTAGCAGCAGTATACTGTAGGTAGGGGTAAAGTAACTAGGTAACAGGATAGATAATAGACAGTAACAGCATTATGCTGTAGGTAGGGGTAAAGTGACTAGGTAACAGAATAGATAATAGACAGTAACAGCAGTATACTGTAGGTAGGGGTAAAGTGACTAGGTAACAGGATAGATAGACAGTAACAGCAGTATACTGTAGGTAGGGGTAAAGTGACTAGGTAACAGGATAGATAATAGACAGTAACAGCAGTATACTGTAGGTAGGGGTAAAGTGACTAGGTAACAGGATAGATAATAGACAGTAACAGCAGTATACTGTAGGTAGGGGTAAAGTAACTAGGTAACAGGATAGATAATAGACAGTAACAGCAGTATGCTGTAGGTAGGGGTAAAGTGACTAGGTAATATGATAGAAAATAGACAGTAACAGCAGTATACTGTAGGTAGGGGTAATGTGACTAGGTAACAGAATAGATAATAGAGAGTAACAGTAGTATACTGTAGGTAGGGGTAACGTGACTAGGTAACAGGATAGATAATAGACAGTAACAGCAGTATACTGTAGGTAGGGGTGAAGTGACTAGGTAACAGGATAGATAATAGAGAGTGGCAGCAGTATACTGTAGGTAGGGGTAACGTGAATAGACAACAGGATAGATAGACAGTAACAGCAGTATACTGTAGGTAGGGGTAAAGTGACTAGACAACAGGATAGATAGACAGTAACAGCAGTATACTGTAGGTAGGGGTGAAGTGACTAGACAACAGGATACATAAACAGTAACAGCAGTAGGGGTAAAGTGACTAGACAACAGGATAGATAATAGACAGTAACAGCAGTATACTGTAGGTAGAGGTAAAGTGACTAGGTAACAGGATAGATAATAGACAGTAACAGCAGTATACTGTAGGTAGGGGTAAAGTGACTAGGTAACATGATAGATAATAAACAGTAGCAGAAGTATACTGTAGGTAGGGGTAAAGTGACTAGACAAGAGGATAGACAATAGACAGTAACAGCAGTATACTGTAGGTAGGGGTAAAGTGACTAGACAAGAGGATAGACAATAGACAGTAACAGCAGTATACTGTAGGTAGGGGTGAAGTGACTAGACAACAGGATAGATAATAGACAGTAACAGCAGTATACTGTAGGTAGGGGTAAAGTGACTAGACAAGAGGATAGACAATAGACAGTAACAGCAGTATACTGTAGGTAGGGGTGAAGTGACTAGACAACAGGATAGATAGACAGTAACAGCAGTATACTGTAGGTAGGGGTAAAGTGACTAGACAACAGGATAGATAGACATTAACAGCAGTATACTGTAGGTAGGGGTGAAGTGACTAGACAACAGGATAGATAAACAGTAACAGCAGTATACTGTAGGTAGGGGTGAAGTGACTAGACAACAGGATAGATAATAGACAGTAGCAGCAGTATACTGTAGGTAGGGGTAAAGTGACTAGACAACAGGATAGATAGACAGTAACAGCAGTATACTGTAGGTAGGGGTGAAGTGACTAGACAACAGGATAGATAGACAGTAACGGCAGTATACTGCAGTTAGGGGTAAAGTGACTGGCTAACTGGATAGATAATAGACATTAACAGCAGTATACTGTAGGTAGGGAGGGGTAAAGTGACTAGGTAACAGGAGAGATAATAGACAGTAACAGCAGTATACTGTAGGTAGGGGTAAAGTGACTAGGTATCGGGATAGATAGAAAGTAACCACAGTATACTGTAGGTAGGGGTAAAGTGACTAGGTAACAGGATAGATAGACAGTAACAGCAGTATACTGTAGGTAGGGGTAAATTGACTAGGTAACAGGATAGATAGACAGTAACAGCAGTATACTGTAGGTAGGGGTAAAGTGACTAGGTAACAGAATAGATAATAGACAGTAACAGCAGTATACTGTAGGTAGGGGTAAAGTGACTAGGTAACAGGATAGATAATAGACAGTAACAGCAGTATACTGTAGGTAGGGGTAAAGTGACTAGGTAACAGGATATATAATAGACAGTAACAGCAGTATACTGTAGGTAGGGGTAAAGTGACTAGGTAACAGGATAGATAATAGACAGTAACAACAGTATACTGTAGGTAGGGGAAAAGTGACTAGACAACAGGATAGATAGACAGTAACAGCAGTATACTGTAGGTAGGGGTAAAGTGACTAGGTAACAGGATAGATAGACAGTAACAGCAGTATACTGTAGGTAGGGGTAAAGTGACTAGGTAACAGGATAGATAATAGACAGTAACAACAGTATACTGTAGGTAGGGGTAAAGTGACTAGACAACAGGATAGATAATAGACAGTAACAGCAGTATACTGTAGGTAGGGGTAAAGTGACTAGGTAACAGGATAGATAGACAGTAACAGCAGTATACTGTAGGTAGGGGTAAGTGACTAGGTAACAGGATAGATAATAGACAGTAGCAGCAGTCTACTGTAGGCAGGGGTAAAGTAACTAGGTAACAGGATAGATAATAGACAGTAACAGCAGTATACTGTAGGTAGGGGTAAAGTGACTAGGTAACAGGATAGATAATAGACAGTAACAGCAGTATACTGTAGATAGGGGTAAAGTGACTAGGTAACAGGATAGATAATAGACAGTAACAGCAGTATGCTGTAGGTAGGGGTAAAGTGACTAGACAACAGGATAGATAATAGACAGTAACAGCAGTATACTGTAGGTAGGGGCAAAGTGACTAGGTAACAGGATAGATAGACAGTAACAGCAGTATACTGTAGGTAGGGGTAAAGTGACTCGACAAGAGGATAGATAATAGACAGTAGCAGCAGCAGTGGTGAGTGTGTGAGAGTGTGTGTGTTGTATCAGTATGCATGCAGGATGCCTATGTGTTCCATGTGTGCTGTTGTAAAAGACCCTCAGCAAGACCTTAACATGTCCCCTGTTGGTACCATGAATACTCTGTGCCTCTTGATTGTCTCAGTGTAAAATGTAACCCGGTGTTTGTTTATTCAGCATGCAACCTGGGAGATTCGCAGATTCCTGATGGCTTGGTCAAGTTCATGATCAATATTACTGGATGTACACACTATGGTTCCCATATGAAGTTATTATTGGATAGGAGCAGGACCTTGTCTGTCTCAGGCATGACAGCCTTGTTACTTCTGTTCAGCCCCTGTCTTTATTGCTGATTCAACGCTCCCATTAGAAACAGACAGAATTAGATAAGAGGTACCATGTTCATTCACTAGAAGGACATACCATGTTCAACCACAACAACCCTCGGAGAAGCAGAGAGAGAAGGACAGGCCAAAACCATGGACTCATTCCGTACGAAAGGTAAATTGGTCTCTTCCAATTGGTCTCTTCCATTCTATTGATGTGGTTCTCAAAAGTGGTTTTCAAGGACTGCAGTTTTTTTTAAAGTGTGGCTGTGTCTTTCAAATTGTTTTATCAATCTATTTATATAAATCAGCATCATCGTCATCGTCAGGGTTGGGGAGTAACTGATTGTAATCTGATTACATTATTTTGTTACTGTAATCAGTTAAGTTACCAGCACAAATATTTGAATCATATTACAGATACTACAGATAATTACTTCTTGGATTACTTTTAAATTCAGAAAGGATGTTTGCATCATCACCACCACCAGCATCAACAGCAACAGCCACAGCAGCAGGAGATTGAACAATGCCTCAAGCCTTTATGAAGTCTAATTCACAAGTATATTTTAAAGTATCTTCTCTATGCTGGATTCATTCAAGTGTGTGTGTGTGTGTGTGTGTGTGTGTGTGTGTGTGTGTGTGTATGTTTGTCTGCTAAATGACTAAAATGTCAATGTAAATGTGTGTGATCAGGCCTCAATAATCAGTATGTGTTTGTCTCTCTCTGTGTGTGTGTGTGTGTGTGTGTGTGTGCATGCGCGCGTGCGTGTGTGTGTGCGCATGTTTGTGTGAGCAGACAGCCCAACAGAAGCCTGTCTGGCTAATAGCATGACATGATTTGTCTGTCTGTCTGTCTGTCTGTCTGTCTGTCTGTCTGTCCAATATGAGAAGCTCAAGCTATGGTTCTCCTCCTATACCAACCCCAGCAGATCCCATAGGTTCACAAACTATGATTGAGGAGTTAAGCCCCCATCCACATCTGTCCAGGAAGACAGGGCAGGCAGACAGACATTTGTCAGGCAGATGTAAAAGCCATGTTAATACTGTTAATTAATACAATGAATACAAATTCTGAGAATACATGAAGAAATATAATATAATGTGGAATAAATCTGCCTCATCCTCAACCATCAATTCTAACTTCCCATCGTTTAACCGCCCATGCAGAAACACTAATTCCATTGCTGAGATTTGTTTTGAAAACAGACATATAGTACACAGCATTACATTTCAGCGTAGGTCTGAATATCAAGAAAATGTTTTCTGTATTAAACATAGTCCTTATTTAACATAGATGGTGGTTGCCTCTGAGTACTCCCCCGACTCCCTGCATTACGAGGATATTTTTGATCCCTTTTTTAATGCAACTATATTGTAGAAGTTCATTGAGCACGTCTCGGTCGGCTGAAACGGGGACGATCCACAGGTCAAGAGATCTCAGAAGCCACCCCATAAGTTCCAATCATAAATTCATAAGTGGCATATTAACATGCTACACACGACGTGTACGGGATACCATAGCAACTGACAGACCATTCAAGTCAAACCTGTGACCATATGATTCACTGTATTGTCAAACCATCAAAGATGTATATGTTTTTTTCTGGTCTGCTCAATACTACACTAACCTTAGTTCAAGTATGTATATTTTTGCCCACGCTCAAGAAAGAATGGCCAACTTAAATGCATTGCTACTTCCAATGTGTGGTCACTCCTCCGTCCTGGATTAACATAGGAGGATATTTTGATTAGAATTAAAATCAAACTGACATTTATTTCAGATAGTATTAGCATAATACATTATGTAAACAGCTGTCTTTTTGAATCCTATTTTGTGTTTCTATCAAACACAGGCATCTCTCTTTTACCAAAGAGTGTATGTCAGTTTTGCTGTTTTAGTCTTGCATTTAACAAACAGTAGCTTTCAAAACACATTAAATTTGACAATTCATGTGTTTGTCGTCACTGGTGGATAGACATAGTTGTGTATTACAATATGTGAGGCTTCCAGTATAAGTATCAGTGTTGCTCATACTAGTAGTGTCCATCATTGTGGGACCCTTCAAAGCAGCGTTCAGATAAACTTTAGTGGTAGCATCATACCTCAAGCTCTAACAAACACACTGATATAGGCACAGTGTTTCCATGGAGATCCAATGTATCATACTTGTAAAAGTAGAAACTGCTTCCTAAACATGCCAAAAATATATAAGCCTTATGGACTACGTCCATCTCCCCTAACTCACAGCAAGTGGCATTTTTGTCATTAGAGAAAAGTAGCGCCATGCCAAAATCCCTTCGGAGTTTGCAAGAAAGGCATTTCACAGTACTTGTGCATGTGACGTTAAAAGTTGAAACTTGAGATGTTGTCAACATTATGTGCTGGAATGTTCCCCACAGCCCTAGTCTCACTATTCAAAGTTAAGTAGCCATTCACTACTTTCAGAAGAGAGAAAGAATCCAAACTGACATGACACAACCACAATATAGAACAGGAGCAAGCAAAGTGTAGAAAGAAACCTACTGAGATGGCGACGGTAAAGCTCTCTCTTAGCTTCCTCTCTTCCAGTTGTCTGAAAGTCAGTCTGCAACCGGTCTCCTTCTCCCTCTCCCTCTTCCTCTCCCTCTCTCTTCCTTTCTTCACTCTCTTTCTCTCGCCTCCCTCCCTCTTCCTCTCCCTCTCTCTTCCTCTGCTTCTCTCCTTCCTTTCTTTCACTATTTCTTTGTCACTGTCGTCAGAGTCAGGGTGTTCTGCTCATTCCTGTAGCACTTAAGACATGGAGGGAGAGAATGGAAGAAGAGGGGAGCAGCAGCCACTTTAGAGAAGGGAGGGAGGGAGGGGCGCGATGGAGACACATACAGACAGGGAAGAGGGAGGGAGGGGGGAACAGGCAGCGTCTGTGAGGGAGGGAGCGAGAGAGAGAGAGCTCCTGTTCGAACGTAGCACTGCAGCAGAACACAACCCAGAGAGGAAGACTTACCCTCTCGCCGTACCCCAACCACCGTCGGCTCTCCAGACAACCATGGCAGACCCCCAGAGGAACCAACGACGACGACTGCTGCCCTCAGACAGACAGACAGAGAGAGAGAGAGAGAGAGAGAGAGAGAAAGAGAGAGAGAGAGAGGGGAAGAAAGACAGAGATGAACCAAGCCAAGCCCACTGCCAAGCCTAGATTATCTGCCTCTCCGAGCCAGCCAACAACACGCCTTCTGTAATCCTATTCCCCTCCTCACTGTCTCTGTCTACACCTCCCTGTCTCTCACTCCGTCTCTCTCACGTCTCTGTCATGTATAAATTCAGAGCAGTAGACTGTGTGCGGTAGACTGTGTGCGGTAGACAGTGTGCGGTAGACAGTGTGCGGCGCAGGCGGCGGGCGGTAGCTCGGCTCTCTCCCCACAGAGAGGTTGTGTAGTCTCTGGAGCGGAGCGTGTGCAGCTGTGTGTGTAGTAGAGAGAGATGTGCCAGGCTAGCTAGTGCCTGTGTTTGATGTTGTATTTGGGAATCCACTAGCTAGTTCACATGGGCACACGATGGAAAATATAAGTCAACACCCAGGACTGTTGTGTATGCGAGGACTGTCATTATACATTGGGTGTTCATGCATCATATTTCAATTCCCTCTGTTAGTAGTGTTGAAATATAGATTTTGGTTGCTAATTAGTAGTACAGGATTATTGCTACTTAAATGGTAATCCGCAGTTGACACAAGTGTTTTCCTTGCCACTGTTTTGGTAAAAAGCTGAGGGATGGGGCTGGAGAAATGTAAGCGCTCTCAAATATATAGACAGAGCTATGGAATGCAAGGACTGACCATGTTTGTTTACATTTACTTTGCTTACAAACATTGGAGTAAAACAAGCTTCTATGTTGGCTTCTGATGGGGCACGACAGTTGAACTAAGATCAACAGGCATTTGTAAGTTATATTCTTCAATAACCAATGAGTATACATTTCATTAATTTAATAGGTCCAAAAATGGATGTACCAACTGCGGATTGCCCCTTTAAGGAAATATAGCTCCATCAGCTCCACAGTGTAGGCTACAGCTGTGAACTCTAGACAGCTCCTGGTGCTGAAATAGTGTACAGCTCCTGGTGCTGAAACTAGTGGACATCTCCTTGTGTTGAAACTAGAAGACAGCTCCTGGTGTTGAAACTAGTGGACAGCTCCTGGTGCTGAAAGTAGTGGATAGCTCCTGGTGCTGAAACTAGTGGACAGCTCCTGGTGCTGAAACTAGTGGACAGCTCCTGGTGTTGAAACTAGTGGACAGCTCCTGGTGCTGAAACTAGTGGACAGCTCCTGATGTTGAAACTAGATGACAGCTCCTGGTGTTCAAACTAGTGGACAGCTCCTGGTGTTGAGACTAGTGGATATCTCCTGGTGTTGAAACTAGTGGACAGCTCCTGGTGTTGAAACTAGTGGACAGCTCCTGGTGTTGAGACTACTGGACAGCTCCTGGTGTTGAGACTAGTGGACAGCTCCTGGTGTTGAGACTAGTGGGCAGCTCCTGGTGTTGAAACTAGGGGACAGTTCCTGGTGTTGAGACTAGTGGACAGCTCCTGGTGTTGAAACTAGTGGAGAGCTCCCAGCTCCCCTGTTCCACTCTACTGACAGACCCTGGTGCTGAACCACTGAACCAACCAATCATGTCAACAGAGCAGAGCACTGAAAACGACCATTAAATCTCAGCACTCTCAAGGGAGCGAGACAACAGCAGCTAGACTACAGGGTTGTGTTCCCTTAGAGCAGGGTTTGAGCTGAGGTGGTCAGTATACAGTAGAATAGTGAGAATCTGGGATTTGCGTTGGTTGTGTCTAATGGCAGCTGTCAGAGAAATGCCATTCTAATCACATTAACGGGCTTAATCAGTTAATTACCAGCAGGGAAATGTCACAATGGTGAACAGCAAATGAAGAGACTAATTAATGGAAAGTGAAACGGACAAAATCTCCTGAAAACAGAGGTTGGATGGTCCAACTGTGAAAGTGATGAAAAGGTTTGACTTTATCTGCTTGGCCTCACTACCCCCTTCACTACACCAATGAACAGCCATTTTGACTGCAACATTCTAACAGTGTTATACATTTCATATGTGCTATCATAAAAAATTGTCCTTTGATTGTCTTTATGAAAGTCTTGGGTAACGTTAAAATATTATTATTATATAGACTACCGGTCAAACGTTTAGGAACATTGACTCATTCAAGCGTTTAACTTTATTTTACTATTTTCTACATCGTAGAATAATAGTGAAGACATCAAACTATGAAATAACATATATGGAATCATGCAGTAACCAAAAAAGTGTTAAACAAATCGAAATATGTTTTATATTGGATAATCTTCAAATAGCCACCCTATGCCTTGATGACAGCTTTGCACACTCTTTGCATTCTCTCAACCAGCTTCATGAGGTAGTCACCTGGAATGCATTTCAATTAACAAAAAAGTTCATTTGTGGAATTTCTTTCCTTCTTAATGTGTTTGAGTCAATCAGTTTGTGACGAGGTAGGGGAGTATACAAAAGATAGCCCTATTTGGTAAAAGGCCGAGTCCATATTATGGCAAGAACAGCTCAAATTAGCAAAGAGAAAAGACAGTCCATCATTACCTAAAGACATGAAGGTCAGTCAATAAGGAATAAGGAACATTTCAAGAACTTTGAACATTTCTTCTAGAGCAGTAACAAAAAACATCAAGCTCTATGATGAATCTGGCTCTCATAAGGACCGCCACAGGAAAGGAAGACCCAGAGTTACCTCTGCTGCAGAGGAGAAGTTCATTAGAGTTACCAGCCTCAGAAATTGCAGCCCAAATAAATAACAGACAAGAAACAGACACACATCAACATCAAATGTTCAGAGGAGAATCAGGCCTTCATGGTCCAATTGTTGCAAAGAAACTACCACTAAAGGACACCAATAAGAAGAAGAGCCTTGCTTGTGCCAGAGAACACAAGCAATAGATGTTAGACTGGTGGAAATCTGTCCTTTGGTCTAATGAGTCCAAATTTGAGATTTTTGGTTCCAACCACCGTATCTTTGCGAGACGTGGTGTGGGTGAACTGATGAGCTCCGCATGTCTATTTCCACCATAAAGCATGGAGGAGGAGGTGTTATGGTGTGGGGGTGTTTTGCTGGTGACACTGTCTGTGATTTATTTAGAATTCAAGGCACACTTAACCAGCATGGCTACCACAGCATACTGCAGCAATACGCCATCGCTTCTGGTTTGGGCTTAGTGGGATTATCAGTTGTTTTTCAACAGTACAATGACTCAACACACCTCCAGGCTGTGTAATGGCTATTTGAACAAGAAGGAGAGTGATGGAAAGCTGCATCAGAAGACATGGCCTCCACAATCTCCCGACCTCAACCCAATTGTGATGGTTTGGGATGAGTCGGACCGCAGAGTGAAGTAAAAGCAGCCAACAAGTGCTCAGCATATGTGGGAACTCCTTCAAGACTGTTGGAAAAGCATTCCAGGTGAAGCTGGTTGAGAGAATGCCAAGAGTGTGCAAAGCTGTCATCAAGGCAAAGGGTGTTTAACACTTTTTTGGTTACTACATGATTCCATAAGTGTTATTTTATAGTTTTGAAGTCTTCACTGTTACTATACAACGTAGAAAATAGTAAAAAATTAAGAAAAACCCTATAATGAGTGTTAAACCCTGATCTGTTTCACCTGTCTTTGTGATTGTCTCCACCCCCCCTCCTGGTGTCATCCATTCTCCCCATTATTCCCTTTGTATTTATACCTGTGTTCTCTGTTTGTCTGTTGGCAGTTTGTCTTGTTTATCAAGCCAACCAGCGTTTTTGTGTCAGCTCCTGCTTTCCCCAGTCTCTCTTTTCTCGTCCTCCTGGTTTTTGAACCTTGCCTGTCCTGACCCTGTACCCACCCGCCTGACCACTCTGCCTGACCATGAGCCTGACTGTCGTCCTGTACCTTTGCCCCTGTTGCTGTAATAAACATTGTTTCTTCGACACGGTCCGCATCTGGGTCTTACCTTGAAAGTACGAGCTTGCCATGACTGACCCAGCAGACCCGGGCCAGCTGCGCAACACCATCTCCACGCAGGGAGCCCCCATCGGTATGCACGAGGAATTGCTTTGTGGTCTTATGGAGGGGGTCCAAACATTGAAAGCCAGTGGACAGTTTGCTGGAGCAAATCCACGGGTTGTCTGGGAGGCAACCTACCACGGTGGTAACCCCACAACTCCTCAGAGACTCAGCTGCTAGCAGTGCCGTCTCATCGGTCACTCCACCTTGTCGAGAGCCCCGCTTACCTCCTCTGGAATGCTTCAATGGAGAGCCGAGCACCTGTCGGGCGTTCCTAGCTCAGTGTGCCCTCATCTTCGAGCTTCAGCCCTCCTCCTTCCCCTCGAATCGCTCCAAGATAGCCTGCCTCATCATGCTGATGTCCGGGAGGGCTCTCACCTGGGATACTGCCATGTGGAAACAACAGCGGCGCATATGCGTTTAGTCTGGAAGGGTTCGTGGGAGAAGTGAGAAAAGTCTTTGATGCCCGTTTCTCTGGGCGAGAGGCCACCCGGAAGTTAATACAGCTTTGGCAGGTATCACGCAGTGTAGCTGATTATGCATTGGTTTCCGCACGTTGGCAATGGAGAGTGCTTGGAATCAAGAGGCACTGTTCAATATGTTCCTGCACGGTGTCTCAGAGGTGGTCAAGGACGAGCTTGCAGCCCGGGAGTTACCTACGGCGCTCGATTCCCTTATGGCTTTGAACATCTGTATCGATGGGCGATTACGGGAACGACAGAGGGAGAGGAATTTGGATTGCGCTAACATGCCCAGGGATCCCGCCTTGCCTCTGAGTCATGCCGGAAGCTCCTGACGGTCTCGCTGCCGAGAGAACCCGAGGCTTCCCGACCTGTCCCGAGGGCTGCCGAAGACGGCCTAGTCACCGGTTCCAGGGCCTATGCCTCTAGGCAGAGCTGGGCTGTCGCCTGCAGAATGGCAATACATGATTGACACAAAGAGTTGTCTGTATTGCGGGACGCTTGGTCATTTCGCGTCCTCTTGTCCATTAAAGAAACAAGGCTCACCTGTAGGAGCAAATGCTCTGGTGTGCCATATGGAGAATGTTCCTGCTTCCCCTGCTAGCGCCCCTTTTCATGCCACTCTGCTGTGGGGAGACCAGTCCAAATCTCTCCAGGTTTTCATTGACTCTGGGGCCAACGAGAACTTTTTGGAAGCTACCCTGGCGTCCGAGCTGAACATCCCCACTCAGCCCCTCTCCACTCCCATGGACGTTAGAGCGCTGGACTTGCGGTCAATAGACTGAGTCACCCACAAAAACACCATCAACCTACGGGTGTCGGGGAAGCCCAGCGAGGCTATCCTGTTCCTGCTCATCAATTCCCCTCTGATTCCTGTGGTATTGGGATTTTCCTGGCTTCAACAACACAATCCTCTCATTAACTGGTCTACTGGTGCCATCATGGGCTGAAGCCCGTTCTGCCACGCCCATTGCCTGAAGTCAGCACAACCTGCCCCGGGACGTCTTCCTGGGGCTCGGAAGGTGCCCCAGACCTCTCCGCCATCCCCACGGAGTACCAGGACCAGGGAGGTGTTCAGAAATGCCCGGGCCATGTCGCTTCCTCCGCACCGACCCTATGACTGCGGGATTGACCGTCTCCCTAGCACCACGCCACCCCAGACGTCTGTACTCTCAGTCGGGACCAGAGACCAAGGCTATGGGACCGGAGACCAAGGCTACCTACATTGGGGACTCCCTAGCTACTGGATTTATCCATCCCTCTTCCTCTACCGCTGGCGAAGTGTTCTTCTTCGTGGAGAAAAATGACAAGACCCTGTGCCTGTGCATTAACTACCAGGGACTCAATGACATTGCGGTTAAGAACCGTTACCCGCTACCACTCATCTCCTCAGCCTTCAAGCCGTTCCAGAGGGCCACTGTGTTTTCCAAGCTGGATTTACAGAACGCCTACCACCTGGTGCTGATACGAGAGGGGGACGAGTGGAAGACCGTCTTCTACACAGCCAGTGGCCTCTACGAGTTTATGGTCATTCCCTTTGGCCTCACCAACACCCCTGGTGTGTTCCAGGCGCCGTTGAATGATGTCCTTCGTGACATGTTGAACCGGTTCGTCGTTGTCTAGATTGATGACATCCTCGTCTTCTCACGCTCCCCTCAAGAACACATTCTCCATGTCCGGCAGGTACTTCACCGCCTCCTGGAGAATCAGCTGTTTGTGTGGGCGGAGAAGTGTGAGTCGCTCCACCATCCCCTTTCTGGGTTACATCATCTCTGCTGGGAGTGTCCAGATGGATGAGAGCAGTGATTGATTGGCCTCAGCCTTTGTCCAGGATGCAGCTGCAACATTTCCCAGGGTTCCGCCAACTTCTATCGCCACTTTATCGGTGTTACAGCAGCCTGGCTTCCCCCTATCAGTACTCACATCGCCCAAGGTTCCGTTCACGTGGTCTCCAGCTGCTGACCGTGCGTTCCGGGACCTCAAACACCGCTTCACCACTGCTCCCATCCTGGTTCATCCTGACCGATCTTGTCAGTTCGTGGTGTCGGAGTGGGGGCTGTCCTATCCCGGCGTTCTGTCCTTGACCTCAAGCTACATCCCTGCTCCTTCTTCTCCCATCGCCTCAATGCCATGGAAAGAACTACCATGTGGGAAATCGTGAGCTTCTTGCGATGAAGATGGCATTGGAGGAATGGAGGCACTGGCTGGAAGGGGCGGAACATCCGTTCATTGTGTGGACTGACCACAAGAACCTGGAGTATCTCCGCACTGCCAAGCACCTCAACTCCAGGCAAGCTAGATGGGCCCTGCTGTTCACACAGTTCAACTTCTCCCTCTCATACTGGCCTGGATCTAGGAATGTCAAGCCGGATGCATTGTCCCGACGCTCTAGCCCCACGACTACTACCCCAGAACCCGAGACCATCCTTCCCACTTCATATCGGGCGACAGTACTCAGCTTGGGAATAGGGAAGCAGATCCGTGAGGCGCAGCAATCCGAGCTGAGCCCCTGATAACCGGATGTTTATTTTTGACGTCATCCACTCCGCGGTCCTGGAGTGGGCCCACTACTCCAGGAATGCCTGCCACCCGGGCGCCAGCTGGACCCTGGCCTTTGTGTGACAGCGCTTTTGGTGGTCTACTATGGTTCCTGGTGTGTCTGAAATTTGTCGCTGCTTGCATTGTGTGTGCACAGAACAAGACTCCTTGGCAAGCTCCGGCTGGTCTCCTACAACCTCTGCCTGTCCCCCAACATCCCTGGTCTCACATTTCCCTGGACTTGTCATGGGTCTTCCCCCGTCTGATGGCAACACCACCATCCTGACCGTGGTGGATTGGTTTTTCAAAGCCGCCCACTTCATTCCTCTCCCCAAACTACCCTCTGCCAAAGAGACTGCCCAGCTCATGGTGCATCACGTCTTCCGGATCCATGGACTGCCCGTGGACATGGTCTCCGACTGGGGTCCTCAGTTCTCGTCACAGTTCTGGAAGGCATTCTCCACCCTCATTGTGTCGTCGGCCAGCCTGTCCTCCGGGTTCCACCCCCAGTCCAAAGGCCAGTCTGAGCGAGCCAACCAGGACCTCGAAACTACCCTGCACCGCAAAATCCACCACCTGGGGCCAGCAGCTTGTGTGGGTCGAATATGCCCGCAACACCCTTCCCTGCTCTGCCACGGGCCTATCTCCCTTTGAGTGTTCCCTGGGGTATCAGCCCCTGCTCTTCCCTGAGCAGGAAGAGGAGGTTGGCATACCTACTGCCCAGATGTTTGTCCAACGCTGTAGTTGTATCTGGAGGAGAGCCCAGTCGGCCCTCCTCAAGACCACCTCCAGATATCGACAACAAGCAGATCTCCATCGGACCCCGGCTCCCCGGTATCGTCTCGAGCAGAAGGTATGCCTTTTCACCCAGGATCTGCCCCTCCTGGTGGAGTCTCGCAAAATGTCCCCCTGGTTTATTGGCCCTTTCCCCTTCTCCAAGATCATTAGCCCCTCTGTTGTCTGCCTTCTGTTGCCCCGTATCCTTTGTATTTTTCCTACATTCCATGTTTCTAGAATTAAGCCCGTGTCTCACAGCTATTTGTCTTCTTTTTCCAGGCCCACCTCACCTCCCAATGTCGCCGATGACCATCCTGCATGCACGGTGAGATGCCTCCTGAGGGTTCAACCACGTGGCAGGGGTTTCCAGTACCTGGTTGACTGGGAGAGTTATAGCCTGGAGGAGAGGTGCTGGTCCCAGCTAGAGACATCCTGGACCCAGCCCTCATCACCGACTTCCACCGCTGACACCCTTGTCAACCAGGTATGCGCCCAGGTAAGATGCCAGGTGGTGCCCCTAGAGGGGGGTACTGTCACACCCTGATCTGTTTCACCTGTTTATGTGATTGTCTCCACCCCGTTCCAGGTGTCGCCCTTTCTCCCCATTATCCCCTGTTTATTTATACCTGTGTTCTCTTTTTTCTGTTGCCAGTTTGTCTTGTTTGTCAAGCCAACCAGAATTTTGGTGTCAGCTCCTGCTTTTCCCCAGTCTCTCTTTTCTCATTCTCTTGGTTTTTGACCCTTGCTGGTCCTGACCCTGTACCCACCCGCCTGACCACTCTGCCTGCCCCTTAGCCTGCCTGCCGTCCTGTACCTTGGCCCCACCTCTGGAATACCGACTTCTGCCTGACCTGACTCTGAGCCTGCCTACCGTCCTGTACCTATGCCCCTGTTGCTGTACTAAACACTGTTACTTTGACACGGTCTGCATCTGGGTCTTACCTTGATACCTGATAAATGAGTAGTTGTTCTAAAGCTTTTGATCGGTAGTGTATATTTATTTTTTACACAATAGGATTTTCAATAATTTATTTTACTTTTGGTGATCTACTGCCTGGTGCACAGTTGTGGAGCACCAAATAAGCGCTGTCACGTGTAGGTGACCAGCCTGCTCGTTATGACACACACCTGTCACCATCTTTACGCGCACCTGCGCATCATCAGACTCACCTAGACTCCATCATTTCCCTGATTACATTCCCGGAGGAAGTGCTGTCACTCCCTTTGGTTCCTTCCCCAGGCGTCATTGTTTCTGTTCCTGTGTCAGTTCTGTGCGTTGTTCGTGTTTCTTATTTTTGTATTATGTTATATTTATTTATTAAAACACTCAATCCCTGAACTTGCTTCCCGACTCTCAACAGACATCGTTGCAGAATGACTCCTCACCTAAAGGAAGCATCAGGGAGAGTCTTTTTGTTTTTGATGTTTCGGTGGGAATGACGTCGGGTCTGGGAGCTGCTACAGGCTCTCATGCCTCAGACAGATCGTCAGGCTCCCCTGCCTCCACCGGTTCGTCGGGCTTTCTTGCCTTCACCGGATCGCCAGGCTCCCCTGCTTCCACCGGCTAGTCAGGCTCTCATGTCTCAGCCGGATCGCCAGGCTCCCCTGCCTCAGCCGGTCTGTCAGGTTTCCGTGCCCCAGTTGGTGACAGAATCCCGCGCATCAGCAGGGGTGACCATTCCGCTCCTGATCCCTGAGATAGTCCCTTTGGTTGGCATCCTGCGGCTGGAGTCGAATGCACCGGGGCTACTGTTACCAATGCTATCTCAGGAGCTCTAGGTCGCCGAGCTCCCGCGTCTCAGCCGGACTGACACATATCACAGTGTTTTATTTATTTGTATTTATGTTTTACAAATATTATAATTTTTCTTCCACTTTGATTTTTTTGATTTTTTTTATCCATTTGAATCCCACCTTGTAACACAACAACATGTGGGAAAAGTCAAGGTGTATGTACAGTTGAAGTCGGAAGTTTACATACACCTTAGCCAAATACATTTAAACTCAGTTTTACACAATTCCTGACATTTAATCCTAGCAAAAATTCCCTGTATTAGGTCAGGTAGGATCACCACTTTATTTTAGGAATGTGAAATGTCAGAATAATAGTAGAGAGAATTATTTATTTCAGATTTTATTTATTTCATCACATTCCCAGTGGGTCAGTGGGTCAGAAGTTTACATACACTTAATTAGTATTTAGTAGCATTGCCTTTAAATTGTTTAACTTGGGTCAAACGTTTCGGGTAGCCTCCACAAGCTTCCCACAATAAGTTGGGTGAATTTTGTCCCATTCCTCCTGACAGAGCTGGTGTAACTGAGTCAGGTTTCTAGGCCTCCTTGCTCGCACACGCTTTTCAGTTATGCCCCAAAATATTCTATAAGATTGAGGTCAGGGCTTTGTGATGGCCACTCCAATACCTTGACTTTGTTGTCCTTAAGCCATTTTGCCACAACTTTGGAAGTATGCTTCCATTTGGAAGACCCGTTTGCGACCAAGCTTTAACTTCCTGACTGATGTCTTCAGATGTTGCTTCAATATATCCACATAATTTCCCTCCCTCATGAAGCCATCTATTTTGTGAAGTGCCCCTGTCCCTCCTGCAGCAAAGCACCCCCACAACATGATGCTGCCACCCCTGTGCTTCATGGTCGGGATGGTGTTCTTCGGCTTGCAAGCATCCCCCTTTTTCCTCCAAACATAACCATGGTCATAACTCAAGCATCTTCACAAGGTCCTTTGCTGTTGTTCAGGGATTGATTTGCACGTGGTACCTTCGGGCGTTTGGAAATTGCTCCCAAGGATGAACCAGACTTGTGGAGGTCTACCATTTTTTTCTGAGGTCTTGGCTTATTTCTTTTGATTTCCCCATGATGTCAAGCAAAGAGGCACTGAGTTTGAAGGTAGGCCTTGAAATGCATCCACAGGTACACCTTCAATTGACTCAAATTATGTCAATTTGTTACGGTGCGTGAATGAGGACCCAAAAGCGAATTAACTTAAACAGAGCTTCTTTAATTACCAAACATAGGTAGGCTCAGACGGACCGGCAGATTCCGACAGGACAAGACAAGGTTACAGCAAACATGACGACAGTCTGGTTCAGGCATGAAACACAACAAACAAGAATCCGACAAGGACAGGAACAAAAACAGAGAGAGATATAGGGGACTAATCAGAGGGAAAAGGGGAACAGGTGGGAAAAGGGGTGACGAGGTGGTTAGGAGGAGACAAGGCACAGCTGGGGGAAAGAGGGGGAGAAAAGGTAACCTAACAACGACCAGCAGAGGGAGACAGGGTGAAGGGAAAGGACAGAGACAAGACACAACATGACAGTACATGACAGTACCCCCCCACTCACCGAGCGCCTCCTGGCGCACTCGAGGAGGAAACCTGGCGGCAACGGAGGAAATCCTCGATCAGCGCACGGTCCAGCACGTCCCGAGAGGGAACCCAACTCCTCTCCTCAGGACCGTACCCCTCCCAATCTACGAGGTACTGGTGACCACGGCCCCGAGGACGCATGTCCAAAATTCTACGGACCCTGTAGATGGGTGCGCCCTCGACAAGGATGGGGGGGGGGGGGGAAGACGAGCGGGGGCGCGAAGGACGGGCTTGATGCAGGAGACATGGAAGACCGGGTGGACGCGACGAAGGTATCGCGGAAGAAGAAGTCGAACTGCGACAGGATTAATGACCCGAGAAATACGGAACGGACCAATGAACCGCGGGGTCAACTTGCGAGAAGCCGTCTTAAGGGGAAGGTTCTGAGTGGAGAGCCAAACTCTCTGACCGCGACAATATCTAGGACTCTTAGTTCTACGCTTATTAGCAGCCCTCACAGTCTGCGTCCTATAACGGCAAAGTGCAGACCTGACCCTCTTCCAGGTGCGCTCGCAACGTTGGACAAAAGCCTGAGCGGAGGGGACGCTGGACTCGGCGAACTGAGATGAGAACAGCGGAGGCTGGTACCCGAGGCTACTCTGAAAAGGAGATAGCCCGGTCGCAGACGAAGGAAGCGAGTTGTGGGCGTATTCTGCCCAGGGGAGCTGTTCTGACCAAGACGCAGGGTTACGAAAAGAAAGACTGCGTAAGATGCGACCAATAGTCTGATTGGCCCGTTCTGCTTGACCGTTAGACTGGGGGTGAAAGCCGGAAGAGAGACTGACGGAAGCCCCAATCAAACGGCAAAACTCCCTCCAAAATTGAGACGTGAATTGCGGACCTCTGTCCGAAACGACGTCTGACGGAAGGCCATGAATTCTGAAAACATTCTCGATGATGATTTGTGCCGTCTCTTTAGCAGAAGGAAGCTTAGCAAGGGGAATGAAATGAGCCGCCTTAGAGAACCTATCGACAACCGTAAGAATAACAGTCTTCCCCGCTGACGAAGGCAGTCCGGTGACAAAATCTAAGGCGATGTGAGACCACGGTCGAGAGGGAATAGGAAGCGGCCTGAGACGGCCGGCAGGAGGAGAGTTACCGGACTTAGTCTGCGCGCAGACCGAACAAGCAGCCACGAAACGACGCGTGTCATGCTCCCGGGTGGGCCACCAAAAACGCTGGCGAATGGAAGCAAGCGTACCCCGAACGCCAGGGTGGCCGGCTAACTTGGCAGAGTGAGCCCACTGAAGAACGGCCAGACGAGTAGGAACGGGAACGAAAAGAAGGTTCCTAGGACAAGCGCGCGGCGACGGAGTGTGAGTGAGCGCTTGTTTTACCTGCCTCTCAATTCCCCAGACAGTCAACCCGACAACACGCCCCTCAGGGAGAATCCCCTCGGGGTCAGTGGAGGCTACTGAAGAACTGAAGAGACGAGACAAAGCATCAGGCTTGGTGTTCTTAGAGCCCGGACGATAAGAAATCACGAACTCGAAACGAGCGAAAAACAGCGCCCAACGCGCCTGACGCGCATTAAGTCGTTTGGCAGAACGGATGTACTCAAGGTTCCTATGGTCAGTCCAAACGACAAAAGGAACGGTCGCCCCCTCCAACCACTGTCGCCATTCGCCTAGGGCTTACCGGATGGCGAGCAGTTCGCGGTTACCCACATCATAGTTACGTTCCGACGGCGACAGGCGATGAGAAAAATACGCGCATGGGTGGACCTTGTCGTCAGAGAGGGAGCGCTGAGAAAGAATGGCTCCCACGCCCACCTCTGACGCGTCAACCTCGACAACGAACTGTCTAGAGACGTCAGGTGTAACAAGGATAGGAGCGGATGTAAAACGATTCTTGAGGAGATCAAAAGCTCCCTGGGCGGAAACGGACCACTTAAAGCACGTCTTGACAGAAGTAAGGGCTGTGAGAGGAGCTGCCACCTGACCGAAATTACGGATGAAACGACGATAGAAGTTCGCGAAGCCGAGAAAGCGCTGCAGCTCGACGCGTGACTTAGGGACGGGCCAATCAATGACAGCTTGGACCTTAGCGGGATCCATCTTAATGCCTTCAGCGGAAATAACAGAACCGAGAAATGTGACGGAGGAGGCATGAAAAGTGCACTTCTCAGCCTTCACAAAAAGACAATTCTCTAAAAGGCGCTGGAGGACACGTCGAACGTGCTGAACATGAATCTGGAGTGACGGTGAAAAAATCAGGATATCGTCAAGGTAAACGAAAACAAAGATGTTCAGCATGTCTCTCAGGACATCATTGACTAATGCCTGAAAGACAGCTGGAGCGTTAGCGAGGCCGAAAGGAAGAACCCGGTATTCAAAGTGCCCTAACGGAGTGTTAAACGCCGTCTTCCACTCGTCCCCCTCCCTGATGCGCACGAGATGGTAAGCGTTACGAAGGTCCAACTTAGTAAAAAACCTGGCTCCCTGCAGGATCTCGAAGGCTGAAGACATAAGAGGAAGCGGATAACGATTCTTCACTGTTATGTCATTCAGCCCTCGATAATCTATGCAGGGGCGCAGAGACCCGTCCTTCTTTTTGACAAAAAAAAACCCCGCTCCGGCGGGAGAGGAGGAGGGGACTATGGTACCGGCGTCAAGAGCTACAGACAAATAATCTTCGAGAGCCTTACGTTCGGGTGCCGACAGAGAGTATAGTCTACCCCGGGGGGGGGGTGGTTCCCGGAAGGAGATCAATACTACAATCATACGACCGGTGTGGAGGAAGAGAGGTGGCCCTGGACCGACTGAACACCGTGCGCAGATCGTGATATTCCTCCGGCACCCCTGTCAAATCACCAGGCTCCTCCTGTGAAGAAGAGACAGAGGAAACAGGAGGGATAGCAGACATTAAACATTTCACATGACAAGAGACGTTCCAGGAGAGGATAGAATTACTAGACCAATTAATGGAAGGATTATGACAAACTAGCCAGGGATGGCCCAAAACAACAGGTGTAAAAGGTGAACGAAAAATTAAAAAATAAATGGTTTCACTATGATTACCAGAAACAGTGAGGGTTAAAGGTAGCGTCTCACGCTGAATCCTGGGGAGAGGACTACCATCCAGGGCGAACAAGGCCGTGGGCTCCTTTAACTGTCTGAGAGGAATGTCATGTTCCCGAGCCCAGGTCTCGTCCATAAAACAGCCCTCCGCCCCAGAGTCTATTAAGGCACTGCAGGAAGCTGACGAACCGGTCCAGCGTAGATGGACCGACAAGGCAGTGCAGGATCTTGAAGGAGAGACAGGAGTAGTAGCGCTCACCAGTAGCCCTCCGCTTACTGACGAGCTCTGGCCTTTTACTGGACATGAAGTGACAAAATGACCAGCGGAACCGCAATAGAGACAGAGGCGGTTGGTGATTCTCCGTTCCCTCTCCTTAGTCGAGATGCGGATACCTCCCAGCTGCATGGGCTCAGCACCCGAGCCGGCAGAGGAAGATGGTAGTGATGCGGAGAGGGGGGCGACGGAGAGCGCGAGCTCCTTTCCACGAGCTCGGTGACGAAGATCAACCCGTCGCTCAATGCGAATAGCGAGTTCAATCAAGGAATCCACGCTGGAAGGAACCTCCCGGGAGAGAATCTCATCCTTTACCTCTGCGCGGAGACCCTCCCGAAGACGAGCGAGCAAGGCCGGCTCGTTCCAGCCACTGGAGACAGCAAGAGTGCGAAACTCAATAGAGTAGTCTGTTATGGATCGATTGCCTTGACATAGGGAAGACAGGGCCCTGGAAGCCTCCTCCCCAAAAACAGATCGATCAAAAACCCGTATCATCTCCTCCTTAAAGTCCTGATACTGGTTAGTACACTCAGCCCTTGCCTCCCAGATTGCCGTGCCCCACTCACGAGCCCGTCCAATAAGGAGAGATATGACGTAGGCGACACGAGCAGTGCTCCTGGAGTAAGTGTTGGGCTGGAGAGAAAACACAATATCACACTGGGTGAGGAACGAGCGGCATTCAGTGGGCTCCCCAGAGTAACACGGCGGGTTATTGATTCTGGGCTCCGGAGATTCGAAAGCCCTGGAAGTGGCCGGTGGATCGAGGCGGAGATGGTGAACCTGTTCTGTGAGGTTGGAGACTTGGGTGGCCAGGGTCTCAACGGCATGTCGAGCAGCAGACACTTCCTGCTCGTGTCTGCCTAGCATCGCTCCCTGGATCCCGACGGCTGAGTGGAGAGGATCCGAAGTCGCTGGGTCCATTCTTGGTCGGATTCTTCTGTTACGGTGCGTGAATGAGGACCCAAAAGCGAATTAACTTAAACAGAGCTTCTTTAATTACCAAACATAGGTAGGCTCAGACGGACCGGCAGATTCCGACAGGACAAGACAAGGTTACAGCAAACATGACGACAGTCTGGTTCAGGCATGAAACACAACAAACAAGAATCCGACAAGGACAGGAACAAAAACAGAGAGAGATATAGGGGACTAATCAGAGGGAAAAAGGGAACAGGTGGGAAAAGGGGTGACGAGGTGGTTAGGAGGAGACAAGGCACAGCTGGGGGAAAGAGGGGGAGAAAAGGTAACCTAACAACGACCAGCAGAGGGAGACAGGGTGAAGGGAAAGGACAGAGACAAGACACAACATGACAGTACATGACACAATTAGACTATCAGAATCTTCTAAATCCATGACATCATTTTTCTGGAATTTTCCAAGCTGTTTAAAGGCACAGTCAACTTAGTGTAAGTAAACTTCTGACCCACTGGAATTATGATACAATGAAATAATCTTTCTGTAAACAATTGTTGGAAAAATTCCTTGTGTCATGCACAAAGTCCTAACTGACTTACCAAAACTATAGTTTGTTAACAATAAATGTGTGGAGTGGTTGAAAAACAAGTTTTAATGACTCCAACCTAAGTATATGTAAACTTCCGACTTCAACTATTCTTTCTGATAATTCCAAAAATATCTTTCATGAAAAATATTGACTCGACATTCACTACCCCATGATACATCTCTGGGCTGAAAAGTGTCCCTATCGGGAGGTGTGTGTTTGTAATGTATTGTACTGTTCAAAGACAACGATCCCCCTCAATACTACCTTGAAAAAAGGCAGATCGATAAGCCATCGTACTCCAGAGAATGTTCCTGGCACATACACATGTACGCGCACACACACACACTTACCCGCGCACACACATACATGAATCATACCCAGCAAATACACTCAGAACGAGGGAGAGCTCGGTTTGTCGTTTGTAAAGTTTTAACCTCTTGAAGGTCTCTAAAAAAGTGTTCTATTGAAAAAGTTTGGTTTGGTTAAATTTGGATCTCGTGACTAGGTTGGCATCAGTTGCTGGGACCATTACATCTGTCCAGGGATCCTGCAAACCAAAAGTTTGAAGAACTGCTTGCAGTAGCATCTAGCCTAGCTTCTAATTAGCTATCAAGCTAGCAACGTTTAATTGACAGCTTGAACACAGCCCACGACGCGGTTAGCCCTTGTTAATGGGACCGCGGATTATCCCGGGCTAAATCCCGGTAGTTTGTTGCTGTTTACATCTGCCCTTTGACCTGCCCTGTCTGGAACTGCGTTGAGTACCTGCGTTACCAATCGTTGCTACCATGGCATCCAAAACCAAAGGTGGGAGTTATGGAGAGGACAATGTTTATCACAGTTAAAGGATCTTTTAAATGAACAAAAAGGATTCTACAAGCTGCTGTAACTACATCAAGAAAATAGCTTTTTCCATAAACTAATAGACTCAACTAACAGAAGAATGGACGTTTTGACCAGAGAGGTCCAGGACCCTTAAAGGGGAAAATAATAGAAAATAAGAAATAAGAATGATTAGAATGGGAGTCCCCATTCAAGTCAATGATGGCATAATGGGTGGACTGGCGGCCATTGCGGGAGTACCCATAGAAGCAAAGCAGGAAGTAAAAGCAGGAAGTGTACCCAGCAAGCTGTGCTGTGATTTGTTGAATCAACTCAAATGACATCACAAAAAATGCATTCCATTGTATTAGCCACATCAGTAAACATTATTTGAATTAACATTCTACATTACCATGGAAATTATTACATCACAATACAAGGTGGTCATTGCGATTGTTCCCATGAGTTTACCAGTCAAATTGCCAAGGTTAGAGCTTCCAAGCCCGTTTTATTCATTATTATTTCTGTGATGAAAACACTAGGCTTTAGAACACCTGCTAACTAATATTGGCATTGTTGCATCACTGGCAGGATTTGCCAAAAATAGCTCAATCCCAAAGCTGGCTGAAAGACCATGAACTCTGAGTGCATTAATGAGCAACATTTGCAGATGTCAAACCATGTATGAAAACATTATACATATTTTGAAAGCTGAGAATGTTAATCAGTCAAGAAAAAAAACACCTGTTAAAATGTATATCTTTACACAACTTCCTAATGAAGATAGAACAAAACTCACAGTAAAAGTAATACGTTTTACTCTGAATGAGTTACAGTCATTTTAGTGAACGGTGGTATTTTTCTAGAATTCTATGGAATGTTCTGTAATCAGACATATCTGCACCAAAACATATAACAAAGGCATTTAGTCTTACATATGATCAGGAAAGACATACACAAGTAATATGGTATTCATTAATCAAGAACATAATTGAGGGGAATACATCCTCTTGTTCCAACCCTGAAAACAAAGTGCAAGATGCAAACATTTGAATGACAAAATATGATACGGATAAGGCATACAATAACAACAATCTGCTTCTACAACTTCATTTTCTTCTGTACATACATTCCACTAGGCCTATAGCCTAATACACAAAGAGTCAAAATGGGAGCAAATGAAAAGCACGTAAGAGAGGGAAAATGACCAAAGACCAACTGGGCTACTGGGTGAAGACTAGGAGTCCCTTGACTAGTGCCTATGTCTGCAATGACTGTCATTCATATTCCATTCACCCAGTTCAATGTAACATCTATAGGTTTAGGCTATTACATGATACTCAAATTTTCCTTATACCCATCATGAGGTTGCTACAACCTAGCCTATGAATGACCGTTTACAACGTAGGTGCACACAGGTCGAGAAACAAATCTGAGTTGACAGACAGACAGTGGCACATGGAAAGACAGTGACATTCAATAACGCCTTGCAAACTCTTTCCTTCATCTAGCTATGCATAGGGTGTACTCATTAGTCCAACAGCTGCAAACGAGAGTTTCTATTGGACAAATTCAGGTATGTTTATCCCCGTTTTGTTCTGTTTGGTTCCGTTTGTTGAAAAGTTTTTCAACAGAATCGAGAGGTGAGAGGATCACGCATAATCACAATTATATTTAGTACAGTTTATCTAAAAATGATACCTTTTTAGGATGGTCCTCCCTTTCCTCCTCTGAGGAGCCTCCACTGGTAGGCCTCCATAGGCCTAATAGTACATAACAATAAAACATAATTGACCATTACCAGCTAGACCAGGATGATTTAGGCTAGTTATCAAGCTGAATACCAGCCTGAGCTTTCAAAAGTCATAGATATTAGCTGATTAGCTAGCTACCATTCATCATAAGGGTTAGGCTTCAGGCTTAGGCTACATTCATTCTTGCAATCAACAGCTAGCTAACAAATTATCTTCAAATTGACAATATTAGCATTTTATTTTGAACAGTTTCAAAGACAACACTAACATCAAAAATCCAAGAGAAGAGCTAAATCAAGTAGATACTGTGCATTTGGAAGGTTTTCAGACCCCTTGAATTTTCCCAAATGTTATTACATTACTGCTGCATTCTAAAATGTATTAAATGTATCTTTCCTTTTCAATCTACACAAAATAATCCATAATGACAAAGCAAAAACTGTTTTTTAGACATTTCTACAAATGTATAAAAAATGTAAACAGAAATACCTTATTTACACAAGTATTCAGACGCTTTGCTATGAGACACAAAATTGAGCTCAGGTGCATCCTGTTTCTATTGATCATCCTTGATTTCTTCAACTTGATTGGAGCCCATCTGTGGTAAATTCAATTGATTGGACATGATTTGAAAAGGCACACACCTGTCTATATATGGTCACAAAGTTGACAGTGCATGTCAGAGCAAAAACCAAGTCATGAGGTCGAAGGAATTTTCCGTAGAGCTCCGAGACAGGATTGTATTAAAGCACAGATCGGGGGAAAGGTACCAAAACATTTCTGCAGCATTGAAGTTCCCCAACAACACTGTGGCCTCTATCATCTTTAAATGGAAGATGTTAAGAACCACCAAGACTCTTCTTAGAGCTGGCCACCTGGCCAAACTAAGCAATCGTGGGAGACAGGCCTTGGTCAGGGAGTTGACCAAGAACCCGAGGGTCACGCTGACAGAGCTCCAGAGTTCCTCTGTGGAGATGGGAGAACTTTCAAGTAGGATCTCTGCAGCACTCCACCAATCAGAACTTTATGGTAGAGTGGCCAGATGGAAGCCACACCTCAGTAAAAGGCACATGACAGCCTGCTTGGAATTTGCAATGGTCACCTAAAGGACTCTGAACATGAGAAACGAGATCTTCTGGTCTGATGAAACCAAGATTGAACTCTTTGGCCTGAATGCCAAGTGTCACGTTTGGAGGAAACCTGGCACCATCTCTACAGTGAAACATGGTGGTGGCAGCATCATCCTGTGGGGATGTTTTTCAGCGGCAGGGACTGGGTCAGGATTGAGGGAAAGATGAGTGGAACAATGTACAGAGAGATGCTTGATGAAAACCTGCTTCAGAGCGCTCAGGACCCTAGACTTCGGCGTTCACCTTCCAACAGCATAACCTTCCAACAGGAGTGGCTTCGGGACAGGTCTCTGAATGTACTTGAGTGGCAAAGCCAGAGCCCAAACTAACATCTCTGTTGAGACCTGAAAATAGTTTTGCAGCGACGCTCCACAGTCAACCTGACAGAGCGTGAGAGGATCTGCAGAGAAGAATGGTAGAAACTCCCCAAATACAGGTGTGCCAAGCTTGTAGAGTCATACCCAAGTAGACTCAAGGCTGAAATCCCTGCAAAAGATGCTTCAACAAACTACTGAGTAAACATGCCTAAAAACCTGTTGCTTTGTCATTATGGGATATGTTGTGTAGATTTATGAGGGAATAATGCTGCAACGTAACAAAATGTGTAACGTGTGAAGGGGTCTGAATACTTTCCGAATGCACTGCACTGTAGCTAGCTAACCAGCTACCTTGCCTCGTTTTTGCTGACTGTATACTTGGCTTGTTATCAGAAGTTCATTTCACAGACTCATTTATCAATCTGAAAAAATACCATTAGCAGCATAAAAAATTAATTGTATACAGTTTCTTACCTTAATATCGTTGTCCTGATCTCAATAACAAAGCTGTCAAAGTTGTGAGAACCCTTTCAGGTCTAGTGGAGGTGAGGTGCCTCCCAGTGGCAGCATTCACTTTCAGTCCCCTGTCAAAATTAACAATTTGCTCAAACCTGCCAATGATGCATTGGTGTCAGTTGTTACTCTGGCAATTCAATATTGCACTACCCATACTTCTATTAAACCTTCTTCAATATCAAAATCCAAAAAATGTCTATGTTCTATGCACATGTTTAGTATTAGTGGATGGAATGCATATTTTTGCTTAGCTTTACTTCCTAAATGGTTTCCATTCTCTTTTCAGGACAGGCACCACAGGCTGAAATTACATTTTTGTATTTACCTATCAACATTTTTAGATTTGTTGGTATTTCTTCAAAAAGTAAACATAAAAATATCCAAAAAACTACATGGAAATATATATTTTATGTAGTTTATCATACTAACATTGTCAACGTTTTTATGAATTTTAAGCACTTTAAAATGGACATATACTGAGTGTACAAAGAAATCCTTAATAGGGTGTGCTTGCCTGGCCTTAAGAACAGTTTGCAGTTCTCCCAGGGAGAGGTGGATGTCCTGAAAGAGACTTGCAGCAAGATGACAACAAACTGTAAGTCCTCTCGAGGTTACATTATCACTTTCTGTGAACCATTATTAACAATGACAGGGAAAACAGATTATCTAAAGGGACAATCCAGGAGGAATAAAACATTTTGCGGATGGCATACCAGCATCTTCACATGGGAACTGGGCTAAGTCTGAGGAGAAAGTAAGAAAAGCTAACACCTTAAAAGCTGCAGATGGATCATGCAAAGATTGAGATGGAGCGCGCCTACAGGCCTGAAAAACATGTAACCTATCTAGGTGACATACCCAGGCCGATAGTGGTCAAGTTCCTGAGGTTTAAGGACAAGATGACTGTCTGGAGAGAGCCAAGAGCTTGAGAGGAACCAACATCTTCCTCAACGAGAACTTATCTGAAGCTGTGCGCCAGAGGTGGAAAGAACTTATCCAAGCTATGAAAGCTACCAGAGAGCATGGGGACATTGCTTACATCCACTACGACAGGCTCCTTGTCCACCCTCCCTCCCAAAAGCCTCGTAGGAATGAGAGAGAAAAGCATCAGCGTCAGTAGCTTTAGCCCAACATCACACACACACACATTTAATATATTTTGTCATCATATTATGTCTATCTCCGATAAGCTACCAAGGAAAGGACTTAGAATAGCCCATATTAATGTACTCTATGTAGCCTTAGAAATAAGGTTCATGAAATCAATAACTAGCTAACATTAGATAACACTCATATACTGGCCATATCTGAAACTAGCTTAGACAATTTATTTGATGATACAGCAGTAGCAATACAGAAATATAACATCTACAGAAGAGACAGGAATGCCTATGGGGGAAGTGTTGCTGTATATGTTCAGAGCCATATTCCTGTAAAATGTTGTTGAAGTGTTGTGATTGAAAGTACACCTGCCTCATATAAACCCTCTTCTTTATGGGTGCTGCTATAGGCCACCAAGTGCTAACAGTCAGTATTTGGACATATGTGTGCAATGCTTGATGATGTCTGTGATGTTAACAGAGAGGTCTATTTTCTGGGTGACCTGAACAAATACTGGTTAGCAACTAGCTGTCCTTTCAAGAAAAATCTTCTAACTGTGACTAATGAGCATGTTTGGGATGCTACCCATTGAGCATGTTTGGGATGCTCTGGATCAATGTATAAGACAGTGTGTGCCAGTTCCCGCCAATATTCAGCAACTTTGCACAGCAATTGATGAGGAGTGGGACAACATTCCACATGCCACAATCAACAGCATGGTCAACTCTATGCGAAGGAGATGTGTAAACGCTGTATGAAGTCACACCAGATTCTGACTGGTTTTATGATCCAGTCTCCTATCTTTTTTTAAAGGCATCTGTGATCAACAGATGCATATCTGTATTCCAAGTCATGTGAATTTTTTTCTGTTGACTGATTTCCTTATATAATCTGTAACTCAGTCAAATCTTCGAAATTGTTGCATGTTACGTTTATATTTTTGTTCAGTATAATTTAGAAGAGATCATACAAAAAAAATAATCAGGATTTTATTTTATTTTTTATTTAAAAAATGCATGTTGGTCTGATGTGTATGAGGAAGTGAATCCAGATGCAGCACTGGAAGTATTTGTAAAATTATTCATCAAATCAAAAGTATTTATAAAGCCCTTCGTACATCAGCTGATATCTCAAAGTGCTGTACAGAAACCCAGCCTAAAACCCCAAACAGCAAGCAATGCAGGTGTAGAAGCACGGTGGCTAGGAAAAACTCCCTAGAAAGGCCAAAACCTAGGAAGAAACCTAGAGAGGAACCAGGTTATGAGTGGTGGCCAGTCCTCTTCTGTCTGTGCCGGGTGGAGATTATAACAGAACATGGCCAAGATGTTCAAATGTTCATAAATTACCAGCATGGTCAAATAATAATAATTACAGGCAGAACAGTTGAAACTGGAGCAGCAGCACGGCCAGGTGGACTGGGGACAGCAAGGAGTCATCATACCAGGTAGTCCTGAGGCATGGTCCTAGGGCTCAGGTCCTCCGAGAGAGAGAAAGAAAGAGAGAAAGAGAGAATTAGAGAGAGCATACTTAAATTCACACAGGACACCGGATAGGACAGGAGAAGTACTCCAGATATAACAAACTGACCCTAGCCCCCCGACACATACACTACTGCAGCATAAATACTGGAGGCTGAGACAGGAGGGGTCAGGAGACACTGTGGCCCCATCCGATGATGATAGGGCCAAACAGGAAGGATATAACCCCACCCACTTTTCCAAAGCACAGCCGCCACACCACTAAAGGGATATCTTCAACCACCAACTTAACATCCTGAGACAAGGCCGAGTATAGCCCACAAAGATCTCCGCCACGGCACAACACAAGGAGGAGCGCCAACCAAGACAGGAAGATCACATCAGTGACTCAACCCAATTGTTGAGAAGCATGCACCTGTTAAGAAACTAACCGTGAGAACTGTTAGAACCCACTGGATAAATGATGAACTGTATGATTAAAAGAAATTATGCAAAAGAGGTGGCATACAAGTCAGGTTGCTCAGCAGATTGGTTGACATTAGTAGCGGTGTTTTGGTAAAATAACTAAGGACGTCAAGCCAAGCCAGTAAAAATGGCATGTTATAACCTATGTTGTGATGATCGTGTTGTTTGCTATACAACCCATTCGTCCGCTGTACAACCCATTCATTCATACGCCACCGTTATATACAATAAGGCCATGACAATAGTCACACAATAAGGCCATAACAACCCATACGTTTGTTTCATCACAAAACTGGAGAGCAACATCAACCCGGTGAAGTACACAAGGAAAATATTGCATGTAACAAACAGTTATACCACCTGCAGCAACTACTGATTTAGAACCACAGTGTGTGTGTGCGTGCATGCGTGAGAAAGTGAAACAAAAAATGATGACTCACCCTACTTGTGGACTAGTTGAATGCCAATACCATCCTCCTCTCTTTCATGTTGGCAAAATGGTATATGGCTCTATCATACCGTACACCTTTTGTCTTTGTTGTCATAAGCTACCTAGCTAAAATGCTTTCCAGCCTGACTTGCTCGCAAGGGCAACAATCAACCAGCTAAGTTAGCTAGCTAGTTAGTTAATGTGAGCCCACTAGGCTACATCTAGGCTACATATTGAACTTCAATCGACTCAGACCAGTGGCACAACACATTCATTTATGGCTAGATCAGGAATCGGCGTCAGAAATAGACAAGTTTTTCTGAAAATTACATTTGCTTAGGAATTGTTTAGATTGGTGTGATTATGGACAGACTCAGACATAATTTACAACCACAGTAGTTGTGTTTCGTGAGTCCGCCAGATCTTAGGCAGTAGGGATGACAAAGTGTTATATTGATAGGTGCCATAATTCTGTCCTGCTTGAGCATTCTAAATATAATGAGTACTTTTGGGTGTCAGGGAAAATGTATGGAGTAAAAAGTACAGTATTTTCTTTAGAAATGTAGTGGAGTAAAAGTAAAAGTTGACAAAATAAAAATAGTATAGCAAAGTACAGATACCCCCAAAAACTACTTAGGTAGTACTTACAAGTATTTTTACTTAAGTACTTTACACCTCTGGAAACAGTTGAGCTCAGCTCAATTCTGAGCTAATTATTTATAGGCCAAAATGCTTGCTGGCGTCAATCAATCAAATGCTACAGCGGCAACATGTTATATACCCTTTTTGTCCAGACAGCATCAGTTACATGGGCTACACATACTGAGACAGAGGGGCGTTGTTTCCCTCATTCAGATGATTTCTCCGGCACGATTCAGACACTTTCGAAATGACAGAAAATTATGAAAACACAGAGACGAAAGATACATTATTTTTTAATTTTTAAAAATGTATTGGTTAAATATTTGGCGAATCCTGACTTGCCTTGGCATCCGTGAATATACGCCACTCGTTGACATACTGTAAATTGAGAATGTTGTGACTAAACTTATCAAAAAGCAGAATAAATGATTTTACCAAAGAAAGATCAATGACATACAACACAATGGGAAAATACTTTAGAGTACCTTAAATGATATAATGGGCAGAATACCCATTTCATCTCCATCAATCATTGAAGTTGTTGGTCATTTATTACAAAACATTTCAATATTGCAAATCATTATTAGCAATAAGTTGAAAAACTCAGAAGTGAAATGACAACATTGAACAGCGAACCATCACATTTCTGTATAAAATATCTAATAATGAAAGAGGATTGTTGTTTTGATGTTGGTCAAGTTAGTGTGGAAGAGATAGAAAACTAATGTTATCCATCAATAATGATGAACCACCAGGTATAGACAACCTGAATGGGAAACTATAGAGAACAGTAGCAGACTGTATTACCACCAGGTATAGACAACATGAATGGGAAACTATAGAGAACAGTAGCAGACTGCATTACCACCCCTATGTGCTAGATCTTTAACTGAAGCCTAATGGAGTGTGTGTCCACAGGTGTAGAAGGAAGCTAAAGTCATTCCACTGCCTAAAAATAGTAAAGTACCCTTTGCTGGCTGTAACAGCTGACCAATCAGTTTTCTGCCTGTTCTTAGTAAACTGATGGAGAGGATCTATTTGTTAACTACTGACTTTCAGCATGCATATAAAGAATGGCACTCAACTTGTACAGCACGGACTCAGATTGACTGATCATTGGTTAAAATAAATGGATAATAAATAAATGGATAATAAAATGATAGTTGGAGTTGCATAGTTAGATTTCAGTGCAGCCTTTGATGTTATTGATCATACATTGTTATTGATAAAACTGACTTGCTATGGCTTTACATCACCTGCCATTACATGGTTGGAGAGTTATTTATCCAATAGAACCCAGAGAGTGTTCTTCAATGGAAGCTTCTCTAACATCAGATATGTACAGTGTGGCAGTTGCCTTGGGCCGTTACTCTTCCCATTTTTTATTGTATTACATTTTTTACAAAATGATTTGATTTGCCACTGGTCTTACATGAAGCTAGAATGACTATGTATGAGGATGATTCCGAAGCCAGTGAGCTCACTGAAATTCTAAATAAGGAGTTACAGTCCGTTTCAGAATGGGTGATTAATAATTAACTGGTCTTAAACACATCTAAAACTAAAAACATTGTATTTGGTTCTAAACATTCTCTAAGACCTAAACCTCAACTGGAGTTTTATATAGAGGGTGTGACCATTGAGGAAGTTGAGGAAGCTAAACTTCTAGGATTAACATCGGATGGTCAGTTATCATGGGCAAATCATATTGACAAAGTTGGGGTGGGGTATGTCTGTTATAAAACGATGTTCTGTGTTTTTGACACAAAAATCTACTAGTCACTAGAATCTACTACTCGGTCAGGCTCTGGTCTTGTACCATCTTGATTACTGTCTGGCAATATGGTCAAGTGCAACAAAGACCTAGCAAAGCTGCAGCTGGCTCAAAACAGAGCAGTACGCCTTGCCCTTAACTGCACATACAGAACTAACATCAGCAACATGCACACTAGTTTTTCCTGGTTGAGGGTTGATGAGAGATGAACTGCTTCTATTCTAGTTTTTATGATAAATATTACTGTAATGAAAATTCCAGATTGTCTGTATAATCAAATAACATTCAGCTCAGAAATCCATACGTACCCCACAAGACATGCCACCAGGGGTCTCTTCACAGTCCCCATGTCCAAAACAATTTCACGGCAATGCACAGTTTTATACAGAGCCGTGAGTGCATGGAACTCCCTTCCATCTCCAATTAACAGCTAAATTACCTTGTAAAAAAACCGACAAAAAAAACTAATGGAAGGGTGGGGACTGTGAGGGGACACACACAAACACACACCCACACAGACACATTCTAGCAAACATTATATATTTGCTGTATTGTTTGTATATCGTTGTATTTTAATGTGTGTGACTGTCCTTGTCTATCAGTGTATCAGTGTTTAGTTAGTTGTCATGGGGATCCAAATAATGGGGATCCAAATAAGTAAATAATACACAAATGCATCAATGCCTCCCCTACTGTCTGTCTGGCACTCCTCTGTCTCTCAGCCACAATGCAACTGTCTGTCTGGCACTCCTCTGTCTCAGCCACAATGCAAGTGTGTGTTTGGCACTCCTCTGTCTCTCAGCCACAATGCAACTGTCTGTCTGGCACTCCTCTGTCTCAGCCACAATGCAACTGTCTGTCTGGCACTCCTCTGTCTCTCAGCCACAATGCAACTGTCTGTCTGGCACTCTTCTGTCTCTCAGCCACAATGCAACTGTCTGTCTGGCATTCCTCTGTCTCTCAGCCACAATGCAACTGTCTGTCTGGCAGTCCTCTGTCTCTCAGCCACAGTGCAAGTGTCTGTCTGGAGGGGAAAATGGAGCAGCGGGTGATCAACAGCCAGCTGGGCTTAGAACAGACAGAGTTGGGCATGGTAATGAGTGCTGGGTAAGACTGAGACTATCCCCATGTTCTAGAGACAGGGGAGAAACATAACCAATAATTAAGGAAAGGGTTTCAGGGAACCAGGAGAGGCAGGGGAGAGTGGGGGAGGAAAGGGGGGAGGAGGGGGGGGGGGGGGGGGGCAGGGGGAACCTCCTTTGTTTTCTGTGCTGAGGCAGAGAAGGGGGGTAGTGGCGGGGGAGTTGGGAGGGGGGTTATGTCTCTCTGGTGACAGTGACAAATGCGGCACGATAGGACTGGGGAGCCTCGGGGATCTGATTTACTTCCACAAACAGCATCTCTGCAGTGGCACACACACACACAGACACACACAGACACACTCTCTCTCTCTCTCTCCATAGGGTTCTGTCTCTCTCATCCCCCACCATGCGTCTCTCTCTCTCTCTATAGCTGTGTTTACACCTTGCATCAGCATGTGAACACAGCAATGGTTCAAACTGTAGAACCCAGTTCCTACATTTGAATAAAAAAATATATTTTATCAAACAAAACTACGCTACATTTTATCTCTGGGACCGTCAGGATGACAAATCAGAGAACGACTATTGAATGTAAGGTCATTATTTACCTTCAGAGGAGAATGCATCAAACCAGTTGCCGTGATAAAAGTGTTTTGTTGTTGTGCACTCTCCTCAAACAATAGCATGGTCTTTTTTCACTATAATAGCTACTGTAAACTGGACAGTGCAGTTAGATTAACAATAATTTAAGCTTTCTGCATATATAAGACATGTATATGTCCTATGAAATGTTCTTGTTACTTACAACATCATGCTAATCACATCAGCGCACGTTAGAGGCTAACTGCTTTCCCCATGGGAAGAACGGCAGATTTTTACCACCTTGCCGGCTCGGTTGGGCCAGCAACCTTTCAGTTACTGGCCCAACGCTCTTAGCCACTAAGCCACCTGCCACGCGTTCTCCTGTTCCCCCTCCTGGTATTACAGTCTTTGGCATTACTGTACAATCTTTTCAAATATTTGATTTTGCGCTGGCATTGGATGGCAATACGCTGGAAGAATTTAGGTAGACTTGTTCTCAAATTCGCTTTGTTAAAATCCCCAGCTACAATAACTGCAGCCTCAGAATGTATGGTTTCCAGTTTGCATAGAGTCCAGTGAAGTTCCTTGATGCCCATCTTGGTGTCTGCTTGAGGGGGAATGCACGTTAGTTATAGTCACAGCTGTGTACATTCCCCCTCAAGCAGACACCAAGACGATCATCAAGGAACTTCACTGGACTCTATGCAAACTGGAAACCATACATCCTGAGGCTTTTCAGTGGTATTGTTTTCTAACACACGGCCCCATAAAGAAAATGAGAATTAAAAACAGGTTCAGCCCATGGTTCGACCGTGATCTTGCAGAGTTACTCCACCTCAAGAATTGCATTTGGTGAAAGGCTCAGCACACACATACTCAGGCTGACTGGCTATCATTCAGGCAAATGAGAAATAAGTTCACTCAGGCTATCCGGAAGGCCAAAGTTAGATACTTTAAGGAGCAGTTCTCTCTCTGTGCGTCTAACCCCAAGAAGTTCTGGAAAACAGTTAAAGACCTGGAGAATAAACCCTCCTCCCCACAGCTGCCCATGTCCCTTAATGTTTATGATGTGGTTGTTACTAACAAAAAGCACATGGCTGAGCTCTTTAATCACCACTTCATTAAGTCAGGATTCCTATTTGACTCAGCCATTCCTCCTTGCCCATCCAAAATGTCCTCATCTCCCACCTCTTCTAACGCAACTATCCCTGATGCCTTTCCCTCTTTTTCCCCTGCCCCGCTACAAAGTTTCTCCCTGCAGGAAGTCACTGAGTCCGAGGTGCTAAAAGAGCTCCTTAAACTTGAACCCCAAAAAACATCTGGGTTAGATGGTTTAGACCCTTTCTACTAGACATTGCTGCCCCTATCATCGCAAAGCCTATCTCCAACCTTTTTAACCTGTCTGTCCTTTCTGGGGAGGTTCCCATTGCTTGGAAGCAGCCACAGTTCGTCCTTTATTTAAAGGGGAGATCAAGCTGATCCTAACTGTTATAGGCCTATTTCTATTTTGCCCTGTTTATCAAAAGTGTTGGAAAAACTTGTCAATAATCAACAGACTGGCTTTCTTGATGTCTATAGTATTCTCTCGGGTATGCAATCTGGTTTCCGCTCAGATTATGGATGTGTCACTGCAAAATTAAAGGTCCTCAATGATGTCACTATTGCCCTTGATTCTAAGCAATATTGTGCTATTCTTATTAACTTGGCCAAAGCTTTTGACACAGTAGACAATTCCATTCTTGTGGGCCGGCTAAGGAGTATTGCTGTCTCTGAAGGGTTTTTGGCCTGGTTTGCTAACTACCTCTCTCAAAGACTGCAGTGTATGAAGTCAGAAAATCTGCTGTCTCAGCCACTGCTTGTCACCAAGGGAGTACCCCAAGGCTCAATCCTAGGCCCCATGCTCTTCTCAATTTACATCAACATCATAGCCCAGGCTGTAGGAAGCTCTCTCATCCATTTATATGCAGATGATACAGTCTTGTTCTCAGCTGGCCCTCCCCTGATTTTGTGTTAAATGCTCTGCAACAAAGCTTTCTTATTGTCCAACAAGCTTTCTCTACTCTTAACCTTGTTCTGAACACCTCCAAAAAAAGGTAATGTGGTTTGGTAAGAAGAATGCCCTTCTTCCCACAGGTGTTATTACTACCTCTGAAGGTTTAGAGCTTGAGGTAGTCACCTCATACTCTCAGCACAGGCTAAAGTTAAACCTAGACTTGGTTTCCTCTATCGTAATCACTCCTCTTTCACCCCAGCTGCCAAACTAACCCTGATTCAGATAACCATCCTACCCATGCTAGATTACGGAGACATAATTTATAGATCGGCAGGTAAGGGTGCTCTCGAGAGGCTAGATGTTCACATTTGCCACCAATGCTCCTTATAGGACACATCACTGCACTCTATACTATTTTGTAAACTGGTCATCTCTGTATACAAGTTGCAAGACCCACTGGTCGATGCTTATTTATAAAAACCCTTTTCGCCCTGACTACACCGCTCGCGTCTCGTGTGCGAGCGCTGCAAAATACATATAGAAATCTATATTGTTAAATTATTGCACCCACACTGCTCGCGCGTGCCAACAAGCGTCTGCGTTGCCAAGGGCTAAAATAGAAGTCAGTTCTATTTGTGTTTCTTGCCCTTTGTGCTGTTGACTTTGCCCAATAATGTTTGTACCATGTTTTTGTGCTGCTACCATGTGTTGCTACCATGTTGTTGTCATGTTGTGTTGCTACCATGCTGTGTTGTCATGTTTTGCTGTTATGTTGTTGTCTTAGGTCTCTCTTTATGTAGTGTTGTGTCTCTCTTGTTGTAATGTGTGTTTTGTCCTTTATCTATACTGCTTTTTTTTTTTTTTTAATCCCAGGCCTCTGTCCACGCAGGAGGCCTTTTGCCTTTTGGTAGGCCCGTCATTGTTAATAAGAATTTGTTCTTAACTGGACTTGCCTAGTTTAATAAAAGTTCAATAAAAATAAATCAATCAAAAATGAGAGGTTAAAAAGGCAGCATTTATTGTAGCTGGGGATCTTAACAAAGCAAATTTGAGAACAAGTCTACCTAAATTATTCCAGCATATCGGTTGCGCTATGCGCATGCGCAACACCCTCGGCCACTGCTACTCTAACTTCCACAATGCATACATAGCCCTCCCCAGCCCTCCCTTCGGCAAATCCGACCACGACGCCATCTTGCTCCTTCCGTCTTAAAGGCAAAAACTCAAAGAGGATGTACCAGTGACGAGAACCATTCAACGCTGGCCTGACCAATCGGAAGCCACTCTTCAAGAGTTTTTTGATCACACGGACTGGAATATGTTCCGGTCAGGCTCAGAGAACAACATCAACCTATACTCTGACTCGGTGAGTGCGTTCATAAAGAAGTGCATTGGAGATGTTGTACCCACTGTGACTATTAAAACCTACCCTAACCAGAACCATGGATGCATGGCGGCATTCACGCAAAACTGAAAGCGTGATCCACCGCATTTAGCAGCATATCGGTTGTGCTCCCAGGGCTGGTAAAACCCTGGATCATTGTTATTCTAACTTCCAAAACACATATAAGGCCCTACCCAACCCTCCTTTCGGAAAAGCTGACGACGACTCCATTTTGTTGCTCCTTGCCTATAGACAGAGACTAAAACAGGAAGCTCCAGCGCTCAGGTCTGTTCAACGCTGGTCCGAACAATCTGATTCCATTCCTTGATTCCATTTCTTCAAGATTGCTTCGATGACGTGGATTGGGATATGTTCCGCATTGCGTCAAACAACAACATTGACGAATACGCTGATTCGGTGAGTTGGTTTATTAGGAAGTGCATCGGCGATGTCGTACCTACAGCAACTATTAAAACCGTGGATTGATGGCAGCATTCGCGTGAAACTGAAAGCGCAAACCACTACTTTTAATCAGGGCAAGGTGACCGGAAACATGATCGAATAAAAACAGTGTAGCTATTCCCTCTGCAAGGCAATCAAACAAGCTAAGCGTCAGTATAGAGACAAAGTAGAGTCACAATTCAATGGCTCAGACACAAGAGGTATGTGGCAGGGTCTACAGTCAATCACTGATTACAAAAAGAAAACCAGCCCCGTCGCAGACCAGGATGTCTTGCTCCCAGACAGACTAAACAACTTCTTTGCTCGCTTTGAGGACAATACAGTGCCACTGACATGGCCCGCTACCAAAACCTGCGGACTCTCCTTCACTGCAGACGACATGAGTAAAACATTTAAACGTGTTAACCCTCGCAGGGATGTAGGCCCAGGCGGCATCCCGAGCCGCGTCCTCAGAGCATGCGCAGACCAGCTGGCTGGTGTGTTTACGGACATATTCAATCAATCCTTATCCCAGTCTGCTGTTCCCACATGCTTCATGAGGGCCACCATTGTTCCTCTTCCCAAGAAAGCTAAGGTAACTGAACTAAATGGACTACCGCCCCGTAGCACTCACTTCCGTCATCATGAAGTGCTTTGAGAGACTAGTCAAGGACCATATCACCTCCACCCTACCTGACACCCTAGACCCACTCCAATTTGTTTACCGCCCCAATGGGTCCATAGACAACGCAATCGCAACCACACTGCACACTGCCCTAACCCATCTGGAGAAGAGGAATACCTATGTGAGAATGCTGTTCATCGACTACAGCTCAGCATTTAACACCATAGTACAATCCAAACTCGTTACCAAGCTCGAGACCCTGGGTCTCGACCCCGCCCTGTGCAACTGGGTACTGGACTTCCTGACGGGCCTCCCCCAGGTGGTGAGGGTAGGTAACAACATCTCCACCACGCTGATCCTCAACACTGGGGCCCCACAAGGGTGCGTTCTGAGCCCTCTCCTGTACTCCCTGTTCACCCACGACTGTGTGGCCATGCACACCTCATTGCAGGCCTCGGACTGGGCACCCTTGTTGTACCCAGAGCCGGCGCAGGATACCCTGGGCCGAAACGGCGCACCGGACACCAAACGCGCTGAGCTGGCACAATCCGCCCTGACTGGATGCCCACTCTCGCATGGCACTTGCGGGGGGCTGGCATACAGCGCTCCGGGCTATGAGCGCGCACTGGAGACACCGTGCGCTTTACCATATAACACGGTGCCTGACCAGTACCACGCTGCTTCCGGTAAGCACGGGGAGTTGGCTCAGGTCTATCGCCTGACTCCGCCAATCTCCCCGTGTGCCCCCCCCCAAAACATTTTTTGGGGCTGCCTCTCATGCCTGCTGCGCTGACTTGCCTCATATCTCCGCCTCTCAGCTTTAGCTGTCTCCAGTTCTTCTTTCAGGCGGCGATATTCCCCAGCCTGTCTCCAAAACACTAAACAGAAATGAACTACTCACAAAAACCCTATGGGAAAAAGCTACCTAAGTATGGTTTCCAATCAGATACAACGATAGACAGCTGTCCCTGATTGAGAACCATACCCGGCCAAAACAAAGAAATACAAAACCATAGAAAAAAGAACATAGAATGCCCACCCAAATCATACCCTGACCAAACCAAAATAGAGACATAATAAGCTCTAAGGTCAGGGCGTGACACACAGTGGTTGCATTAAAAGGAGAAGTACATTTTTAATTCTATGTTTAACACTTGTATCTTTCATCAACGTTTATGATGAGTATTTCTGTAAATTGATGTGGCTCTCTGCAAAATCACCGGATGTTCTGGAGGCAAAACATTACTGAACATAACACGCCAATGTAAACTGAGATTTTTGGATATAAATATGAACTTTATCGAACAGAACATACATGTATTGTGTAACATGAAGCCCTATGAGTGCCATCTGATGAGGATCATCAAAGGTTAGTGATTCATTTTATCTCTATTTCTGCTTTTTGTGACTCCTCTCTTTGGCTGGAAAATGGCTGTATGTTTTTTAGTGACTAGGCGCTGACGTAACATAATCGCATGGTGTGCTTTCGCAGTAAAGCCTTTTTGAAATCGACACTGTGGTTGGATTAACAAGAAGTCTATCTTTAAAATGCTGTGTAATACTTGTTTGATGTTTGATGAATTTTAATTATACGATTTCTGTTGTTTGAATTTGGCGCCCTGCACTTTCACTGGCTGTTGTCAAATCAATCCCGTTAATTGGATTTGAGCTATAGGATGTTTTAAGGAAAGAAATTGCACAAATGTACTTTTACAAGGCACACCTGTTAATTGAAATGCATTCCAGGTGACCAGCTCATGAAGCCGGTTGAGAAATGCCAAGAGTGTGCAAAGCTGTCATCAAGGCAAAGGGTGGCTACTTTAAAGAATCTCAAATATAAAATATATCTTGATTTGTTTAACACTTTTTTGGTTAGTACATGATTCCATATGTGTTATTTCAAAGTTTGATTTCTTCACTATTATTCTACAATGTAGAAAATAGTCAAAATAAAGAATAACCCTTGAATGAGTAGGTGTGTCCAAACTTTTGACTGTTACTGTACATCATTTCTATTGGACTGAGGCATTCGACAACAGTGTCAGTAGGCAGTTGGTTTCTAATGAAGACCATGATCTTAATTCTGGAGGAATTGTGGAGGTATCGTTGTCCATAAATACTACTTCAACTACAGGTGTGATTTTTTTGAGAGGGTGGGACAACTGTTACGTTGGTGAAAAGTATACACTTCGTTGTCAGGATTAGTTTACTCTTCAAGGATACCATACAAGGTGCTTCTTCGACTACCTCCAGAGGTGGTCAGGAAGATCTAATCACAATCAGATCGCCATGCGTCTTTTGATTGTCTACACCTGTCGACAAATGTGGGAGCAATCAGAATTTGGGCAAAATCAGGACAGCAGACACTTGTTAGAATCAGGTTTAAACTGGGCTTTTGTGTAGCCCAGTGGAATGCAACAGCCCCCTTGGTTATCCACAGCCAAATAGCCAAAGAGAGGAGCCTTAATCAGCCATGGGAATGAGGGGGAATTCATTAACACAGACAGATGATGATGAAGCAGGGAGAGGGGAGCATTACTCATACATACACAGCCAGGCAGTGATCATGGTGGTTATACGGAAAAGAGACAGAGAGATAGAGAGGGAACGAGAGAGACAGAGAGAGAAACAGAGGCATTCTAGGGCACTCTATGCCATCAAAAGGAACATAAAATTTGACATACCAATTAGGATCTGGCTAAAAATACTTGAATCAGTTATAGAACCCATTGCCCTTTCAATTCAAGGGGCTTTATTGGCATGGGAAACATATGTTAACATTGGTAAAGCAAGTGAAATAGATAATATACAAAAGTGAAATAAACAATAAAAAGGAACAATGAACACTACACTCACAGAAGTTTCAAAAGAATAAAGACATTACAAATGTCACATTATGTATATATAGTGTCGTAACAATGTGCAAATGGGTAAAGTACAAAAGGGAGAAAAAAAGGGTTGTATTTACAATGGTGTCTTCGGTGGTTGACCTTTTCTTGTGGCAACAGGTCACAAATCTTGCTGCTGTGATGGCACAATGTGGTATTTCACCCAGTAGATATGTGAGTTGATCAAAATTGGGTTTGTTTTCGAATTCTTTGTGGATCTGTGTAATCTGAGGGAAATACGTGTCTCTAATATGGTCATACATTTGGCAGGAGGTTAGGAAGTGCAGCTCAGTTTCCACCTAATTTTGTGGGCAGTGTGCACATAGCCTGTCTTCTCTTGAGAGCCAGGTCGCCCACGGCGGCCTTTCTCAGTAGCAAGGCTATATTCACTGAGTCTGTACATAGTCAAAGCTTTCCTTATGTTTGGGTCAGTCACTGTGGTCAGGTATTCTGCCACTGTGTCCTCTCTGTTTAGGGTCAAATAGCATTCTAGTTTGCTCTGTTTTTTTGTCAAGTATTTATCTTTTTGTTTTCTCATGATTTTGTTGGGTCTAATTGTGCTGCTGTCCTGAGGCTCTGTTCACAAATACAAACACACCCCACAGAGCCCCAGGACAACAATTAGACCCAACCAAATCATGAGAAAACAAAAAGATAAATACTTGACAAAAAAACACAGAGTCCCAGGACCAGCTTGCTTAGGGGACTCTTCTCCGGGTTCATCTTTCTGTAGATGAGGGCTTTGTTATGGAAGGTTTGGGGATCGCTTCCTTTTCAGTGGCTGTAGAATTGAATGTCCCTTTTCTGGATTTTGATAAATAGCGGGTATCGGCCTAATTCTGCTCGGCATGCATTATTTGGTGTTCTACGTTGAACACAGAGGATATTTTTGCAGGATTCTGCATGCAGAGTCTCAATTTGGCGTTTGTCCCATTTTAGGAATTCTTGGTTGGTGAGCGGACCCCAGACCTCACAACCATAAAGGGCAATGGGTTCTATAACTGATTCAAGTATTCTTAGCCAGATCCTAATTGGTATGTCGAATTTTATGTTACTTTTGATGGCAAAGAATGCCCTTCTTGCCTTGTCTCTCAGATCGTTCACAGCTTTGTGGAAGTTACCTGTGGCGCTGATGTTTAGGTCAAGGTATGTATAGTTTTTTGTGTGCTCTAGGGCAACGGTGTCTATGTGGAATTTGTATTTGTGGTCCTGGCGACTGGAACTTTTTTGGAACTACCATTATTTTGGTCTTACTGAGATTTACTGTCAGGGCCCAGGTCTGGCAGAATCTGGGCAGAAGATCTAGGTGCTTGTTACGTCCGTTGTTAGAAGGAGACCAAGGTGCAGCGTGGTATGCGTACATTATACTTTTATTGTAAATTACACCAAAAAACAACAAAATGCAAAACGAATGTAAAGCTATTGGCAGTGCAGAAAGCAACTACACACAAACAAGATCCCACAACGGAAGGTGGGAAAAAGGGCTTCCTAAGTTTGATCCCCAATCAGAGACAACGATAGACAGCTGCTTCTGATTGGGAACCATACAATGAAATAGACAAACTATGGGAACCAACAAAGAAATAGACAAACTAGAATGCCCACCCAAATCACACCCTGTCGTAAACAAATAGAGAAATAAAAAGGCTCTCTAAAGTCAGGGCGTGACAGTGCTGCTGTAGGTCCTCCTTGGTTGGTGACAGAAGCACCAGATCATCAGCAAACAGTTGACATTCTATTAGGGTGAGGCCTGGTGCTGCAGACTTTTCTAGTGCCCTCGCCAGTTCGTTGATTTATATGTTGAAGAGGGTGGGGCTTAAGCTGCATCCCTGTCTCACCCCACGGCCCTGTGGGAAGAAATGTGTGTTTTTTGCCTATTTTAACCGCACACTTGTTGTTTGTGTATATGGATTTTATAATGTCATATGTTTTTCCCCAACACCACTTTCCATTAATTTGTATAGCAGACCCTCATGCCAAATTGAGTTGAAGGCTTTTTATATCAAAAAAGGCATGAGAAGACTTTGTTTTGGTTTGTTTGTTTGTCAATTCGGGTGTGCAGGGTGAATACGTGGTCTGTCATACGATAATTTGGTAAAAAGCCAATTTGACATTTGCTCAGTACATTGTTTTCACTGAGGAAATGTACGAGTCTGCTGTTAATGATAATGCGGGGGATTTTCCCAAGGTTGCTGTTGACGCATATCCCACGGTAGCTATTGGGGTCAACTTTGTCTCCACTTTTGTGGATTGGGGTGATCAGTCCTTGGTTTCCAAATATTAGGGAAGATGCCAGAGCTAAGGATAATGTAAAATATTTTTAGTATAGACAATTGGAATTTGTTGTCTGTATATTTGATAATTTCATTGAGGATACCATCAACACCACATGCCTTTTTGGGTTGGAGGGTTTTTAATTTTGTCCTGTAGCTCATTCAAGGTAATCGGAGAATCCAGTGGGTTCTGGTAGTCTTTAATAGTTGATTCTAAGATATGTATTTGATAATGTGTATGTTTTTGCTGTTTGTTCTTTGTTATAGAGCCAAAAAGATTGGAGAAGTGGTTTACCTATAAATCTCCATTTTGGATAGATAATTCTTTGTGTTATTGTTTGTTTAGTGTTTTCCAATTTTCCCAGAAGTGGTTCAAGTCTATGGATTCTTCAATTACATTGAGCTGATTTCTGATGTGCTGTTCAAATCAAATCAAATCAAATGTATTTATATAGACCTTCGTACATCAGCGATATCTCAAAGTGCTGTACAGAAACCCAGCCTAAAACCCCAAACAGCAAGCAATGCAGGTGTAGAAGCACGGTGGCTAGGAAAAACTCCCTAGAAAGGCCAAAACCTAGGAAGAAACCTAGAGAGGAACCAGGCTATGAGGGGTGGCTGTGCCGGGTGGAGATTATAACAGAACATGGCCAAGATGTTCAAATGTTCATAAATTACCAGCATGGTCAAATAATAATAAGGCAGAACAGTTGAAACTGGAGCAGCAGCACGGCCAGGTGGACTGGGGACAGCAAGGAGTCATCATGTCAGGTAGTCCTGAGGCATGGTCCTAGGGCTCAGGTCCTCTGAGAGAGAGAAAGAAAGAGAGAAAGAGAGAATTAGAGAGAGCACACTTAAATTCACACAGGACACCGAATAGGACAGGAGAAGTACTCCAGATATAACAAACTGACCCTAGCCCCCCGACACATAAACTACTGCAGCATAAATACTGGAGGCTGAGACAGGAGGGGTCAGGAGACACTGGACACCCCCGGAGGACACCCCCGGACAGGGCCAAACAGGAAGCATATAACCCCACCCACTTTGCCAAAGCACAACCCCCACACCACTAGAGGGATATCTTCAACCACCAACTTACCATCCTGAGACAAGGCCGAGTATAGCCCACAAAGATCTCCGCCACGGCACAACCCAAGGGGGGGGGGGGGGGAAGACAGGAAGATCACATCAGTGACTCAACCCACTCAAGTGATGCACCCCTCCCAGGGACGGTATGAAAGAGCCCCAGTAAGCCAGTGACTCAGCCCCTGTAATAGGGTTAGAGGCAGAGAATCCCAGTGGAAAGAGGGGAACCGGCCAGGCAGAGACAGCAAGGGCGGTTCGTTGCTCCAGAGCCTTTCCGTTCACCTTCCCACTGCTGGGCCAGACTACACTCAATCATATGACCCACTGAAGAGATGAGTCTTCAGTAAAGACTTAAAGGTTGAGACCGAGTTTGTGTCTCTTACAGGGGTAGGCAGACCATTCCCATAAAAATTGAGCTCTATAGGAGAAAGCCCTGCCTCCAGCTGTTTGCTTAGAAATTCTAGGGACAATTAGGAGGCCTGCATCTTGTGACCGTAGTGTACGTGTAGGTATGTACGGCAGGACCAAATCAGAGAGATAGGTAGGAGCAAGCCCATGTAATGCTTTGTAGGTTAGCAGTAAAACCTTGAATCAGCCCTTGCTTTGACAGGAAGCCAGTGTAGGGAGGCTAGCACTGTAGTAATATGATCACATTTTTTGGTTCTAGTCAGGATTCTAGCAGCCGTATTTAGTACTAACTGAAATTTATTTAGTGCTTTATCCGGGTAACCGGAAAGTAGAGCATTGCAGTAGTCTAACCTAGAAGTGACAAAAGCATGGATTAATTTTTCTGCATCATTTTTGGACAGAAAGTTTCAGATTTTTGCAATGTTACGTATATGGAAAAAAGCTGTCCTTGAAATGGTCTTGATATGTTCCTCAAAAGAGAGATCAGGGTCCAGAGTAACGCCGAGGTCATTCACAGTTTTATTTGAGACGACTGTACAACCATTAAGATTAATTGTCAGATTCAACAGAAGATCTCTTTGTTTCTTGGGACCTAGAACAAGCATTTATGTTTTTTCCGAGTTTAAAATTAGAAAGTTTGCAGCCATCCACTTCCTTATGTCTGAAACACATGCTTCTTCTGTTCTATCTATCTATCTATCTATCTATCTATCTATCTATCTATCTATCTATCTATCTATCTATCTATCTATCTATCTATCTATCTATCTGCCCTGCCCTGCCCTGCCCTGCCCTGCCCTGCCCTGCCCTGCCCTGCCCTGCCCTGCCCTGCCCTGCCTGCCTGCCTGCCTGCCTGCCTGCCAGCCAGCCAGCCAGCCACATGGGGATTCATACCATGACTGACTGACTGACAGACAGACAGACAGACTGAAGTCAGACAGATGAGCAGAGAGACAAACAGATGAGTGGAGGATAGGATGAGAGGTGTGTATATGGTTGTGTTGAGGCTCAGCTCCCCCTGTCTGCAGCTTTCCAGTCTCCCACTACTAGGTCTCATGAAGAGAGGCAGAGGAGGAGACAGAGTAAGAAAAGGAGACAGGGGGAAAGAGGTAGGTAGGGAGACAGAAAGAAAGAGGTAGGTAGGGAGACAGAAAGAAAGAGGTAGGGAGGGAGACAGAAAGAAAGAGGTAGGTTGGGAGACAGAAAGAAAGAGGTAGGTAGAGAGACAGAAAGAAAGAGGTAGGTAGGGAGACAGAAAGAAAGAGGTAGGTAGGGAGACAGAAAGAAAGAGGTAGGGAGGGAGACAGAAAGAAAGAGGTAGGTAGGGAGACAGAAAGAAAGAGGTAGGTAGGGAGACAGAAAGAAATACATTTTTGTTTGTGTGAGTGAAAGAAAGAAAGAGAAAGAAAGAGAGGGAGACAGAGAGAGAGGGAGACAGAGAGAGAAAGAGACAGAGAGGCAGAGAAAGAGATAGAGAGAAAGAGACCAAGAGCGAGAGAGAGAGCGTGAGAGAGACAAAGACAGACAGAGAGAGGCGAATGAAAGAGAGAGATGCATTAGAGATGAGAAATTCTGCACAACCTCCCCGCTGCCTTGGTGCTCTGCTTTCAGAGCAGCAGTCAATCCTACCGTGTAGCCAGCTCCAAAATTAGCCACGGAGGTGGTCTCCTAACAACCGTCCCTCCTCCCCTCCTCTATCTCTACCTCCCTCCATCCCTTCACAAACACACAAACAAGCGTCACTCTGCATTCCTTTATCCATTTCCAGCAATCAGTCATGAGTGAGCTGAGGACAGGGAAAGAGAGGGAGGTAGAAAGAGAGGAGAGGAAAGAGAGACAGAGCGAAAGAGAGGAGCTCTTGTATCCTGATGAGGTTGGTTTGTAGGCTATGGCGGTGTGACCTAGTTAAAGGAGTCTCCAGGCTGTGAGAACAGCATCGTCGCTCTGCTCTGCTGTGTCTATCTGTTGTTAAGGACAAGCCCCAGACAGAAGCCAGCATCAATAGATACACATCACAGACACAGCTCTCTCTCTCTCTCTCTTCCACTTTAGTCATGAATGAAAAGAGCTGACCTGGAGATTAAAAGAGATGAGGCCTTGTCTAAAAACATACACACAAGCACAAAGGCTAAAGAGTGTGTGTGTGTGTGTGTGTGTGTCTGTGTGCGTTCTTGTATGTGTTTGTGTGTGTGTGAATTACACCATAATATTGCCTAATAATAAAGACATTTTTAAATGGTACAAATGTATTACCTTTTAATGTGGCATGAACACAACCAGTCATGATATTTGAATCTAATTCTCAAACAAAGCACTTCAAAAAGTTGGCTACCTGTGCATGTTCATCCACTCCAAAATAATTCCACCGTCAAAACGGCATGTACTCGCACCATTTGATGAACGGAAACAAACATCAAAAAGTGTGATTAGGCCTACATTAATTATGCCTACATTAATTATGCCTACATTAATTATGCCTACATTAATTGATGTGTCTTGCTGACAAATTGACCTTTTTCGTTGGCTGAAAAGTCAGGACACTTGAAATGGGGTGAAAACGTTTTCTGAAAAAGGTGGCAAACGGCGTCCATAGCCAGCAGGCAGGCCTACTGGTGTTCTCTGTACCGTCCATAGCCAGCAGGCAGGCCTACTGGTGTTCTCTGTACCATCCATAGCCAGCAGGCAGGCCTACTGGTGTTCTCTGTACCGCCCATAGCCTACAGGCAGGCCTACTGGTGTTCTCTGTACCATCCATGGCCAGCAGGCAGGCCTACTGGTGTTCTCTGTACCGTCCATAGCCTACAGGCAGGCCTACTGGTGTTCTCTGTACCATCCATAGCCAGGAGGCAGGCCTACTGGTGTTCTCTGTACCATCCATAGCCAGCAGGCAGGCCTACTGGTGTTCTCTGTACCATCCATAGCCTACAGGCAGGCCTACTGGTGTTCTCTGTACCATCCATAGCCAGCAGGCAGGCCTACTGGTGTTCTCTGTACCATCCATAGCCAGCAGGCAGGCCTACTGGTGTTCTCTGTACCATCCATAGCCAGCAGGCAGGCCTACTGGTGTTCTCTGTACCGTCCATAGCCAACAGGCAGGCCTATTGGTGTTCTCCGTGGACAGCAGTACCAGACCATTTATTCAGCTTTATTATTTTCTATCAATATATGTTTTATTTCCTGGATCAGCTGATGATGGACGACAATATCACTCGACAACTAGCCTACAGCTAGACACCAGAGACCCACTCAAAGTTTGACTTTGTTGCAATGAACAAACACCTCATTCAGGGCAGCTGTGCCCACCTTGGCTCTCCCGGAATTCACACCATGTTAGTGTGAGTGTGTGTGTATGTGTATGTGTGTATGTGTGCGAGTGTGTGTGTTTGTGGGTGTGTATGTGTGTGTGTGTGTGTGGACAGAAACCCATCTACCTTCTTGTCCAAGGTGTACTGCAGGAAGAACACACATGTTCAGGGGTTGTGCATCAATCAGAACGCAGTAGGCTTCTATCTCCTGTTTCTTGTTAGATTCCAACCTCACTCGCCCACAGGCTTTTAGGCTCTCTCTCTCTCTTCCCATTTCCTCTCAATCTCACCACAATTCAACAATGGCTTTAATAGAGAGAGAACCAAAGAGTGATATTAAAAAGGAGTGAGCATAGATATAGACTGGGTTAGAGAACAGATTAGGGATGTAGAGATCTATATTGAATTTTGACGGAAAAGAGGGCCTAGATAATTGTGCTAGATAGAGTGGCAGAGGAAAAGTCCTCCTACTATCTGCATCTTTAACTATAACTCAGAAAGACTGTAGTCTGGTAGATCTTAATAACCAAATAACAGATACTAAATTGAGAATGTGTATTCTCCAATTAGAAATTAAAACAACTGCCTTTCTCTGGGAGGAGGAATGGGAAGGATAATATTGTAATGTCAACCCAGCACACCAAAATTGGTTCTGTGAAAGTTCCCAAAACATTTGTTAGGTTGGTGGCAAATGTTGTCATAACACAAAAACACGGCAGTATGTTCTAAGAACATTACTGGAAACGTGTTATTACATTCCCTGGCATCCTAATGGGAACCTTAGGGGTATGTTCTGTGCTAGTTTTTTGAGAAGATGTAAACATAATTTTTTTGAATGTTAGGGGATATATATTTGGTGATCAAAAACCCTGTTTGAATGTTTTTGGGACGTTAACATTCTAATTTTAGCTCAAACCCTACCTAGAACCTACTGGGAATGTTTCCGGTTTGCTGGGCTGTTTGTTTTTATCAATACACATAAACTCAGTAAAAAAAGAAATGTCTTCTCTGTCAACTGCGTTGATTTTAAGCAAACTTAACGTGTAAATATTTGTATGAACATAACAAGATTCAACAACTGAGACAGAAACTGAACAAGTTCTACAGGCATGTGACTAACAGAAATTGAATAATGTGTCCCTGAACAAAGGGGGGGGGGGGGGTCAAAATCAAAAGTAACAGTCAGTATCTGGTGTGGCCACCAGATGCATTAAGTTCTGCAGTGCATCTCCTCCTCATGGACGGCACCAGATTTCGTGCTGTGAGATGTTACCCCACTCTTCCACCAAGACACCTGCAAGTTCCCAGACATTTCTGCGGGGAATGGCCCTAGCCCTCACCCTCCAATCCAACAGGTCCCAGATGGGATTGATGGGATTGAGATCCGGGCTCTTCGCTGGCCATGGCAGAACACTGACATTCCTGTCTTGCAGGAAATCAGGCACAGAACGAGCAGTATTGCTGGTGGCATTGTCATGCTGGAGGGTCATGCCAGGATGAGCCTGCAGGAAGGGTACCACATGAGGAATATGTCTTCCCTGTAACACACAGCGTTGAGATTGCCTGCAATGGAAATAAGCTTAGTCCGATGATGTTGTGACACACTGCCAAAGACCATGACGGACCCTCCACCTCCAAATCGATCCCGCTCCAGAATACAGGCCTCGGTGTAACACTCATTTCTTTGACGACAACACGAATCCGACCATCACCCCTGGTGAGACAAAACTGCAACTCATCAGTGAAGAGCACTTTTTGCCAGCCCTGTCTGGTCCAGCGATGGTGGATTTGTGCCCTGTGACAAACCTCTTCAAGATTAGGAGAATTTGTCACAAATTAAGTGGGAAACCGTCACCAAAATCACCCCAGAATGAGAGTACTTTCGAACAGGACAGAACTTTTGGGTTTGTTGTGTGATCTGTAGTTCTGATCGGGGTGGCCATTTTAGTGAGGCCAGAGCCCGATTATTAGTTCTGCTCTCACATATCTGCCATTTATCACTTGACCCTCTTCTTTGCCACATATCTCCCTCCCTAGATCCGAACCCCTAGGTCGGGCTACCACAGCAAAATATGCGTGCATGCGGGATAACCCATCCACATTTCCCATTTCCTTCCCTGCTCTGTGTTTTAAGTCAAAGTGAAACGGTTGGAGACTCAAAAACCACCGCATCACCCGAGCATTCTTTTCTTTAGCCCTATGCATCCAGGTGACTGATTAGGGTGAAGTGGCGCCCTAGCAAGTAGTATTTCAGGCTTTCTAGAGCCCACTTGACTCCCAGTGCCTTTTTCTCAGCAACTGAGTAGTTGGCCTCCTGTAGTTCCAGTTTCCTGCTTAAAAACAGGATGGGGTGTTCCACCCCTTCGACCTCTTGGGATAGCACTGCTCCCAAGCTGACCTCTGAGGCATCCGTCTGAACCATGAACTCTCTCTCAAAGTCTGGTACTACCAGCACTGGATTACAGCAGAGAGCCTCCTGTAAAGTCTGGTACCACCAGCGCTGGATTACTGCAGAGAGCCTCCTGTAAAGTCTGGTACCACCAGCACTGGATTACAGCAGAGAGCCTCCTGTAAAGTCTGGTACCACCAGCACTGGATTACAGCAGAGAGCCTCCTGTAATGTTCTAAATGCTTTGGTGGCCCTTTCATCCCATTTGACCATGTTTGGCCCTCTGGCTCTAGTCATGTCGGTGAGTGGGGCGGCCACTATGGCATAACTTGGGATGAACTTGGTCCGTTTTTTTGGACCTTGTCCATTAGCCGTTGAAAGGTGGCTGGGGCCCCGTGTAAGCCGAATGGCATAACGGTGTAATGAATCAAACCATCAGGGGTTGCAAAGGCTGTCTTTTCTTTGGCTCTGGGGGTCAGAGGAATTTGCCAGTAACCTTTGGTTAGGTCCAGGGTCGTAATGTACAGAGCTTTACCAATTTTCTCCAGCAGTTCATCTACTCGGGCATGGGGTAGGCATCAAACTTGGAGATTTCATTTAACTCACGAAAGTTGTTACAGAACCGCAAAGACCCATTGGGCTTGGAGACCATCACAATTGGCTAGACCACTCACTATGTGAACCTTTGACCACTCCAGCTGTCAACATTTTCTCCGTCTCTGCTCTAATCGTGGCCGGTCGAGCCTCAGGTACCCGATATGGCCTCATGCTCACTTTTCTCCCTGGTAGGGAAACGATATCCTGAGCCGTAACCTCAGTTCGGCCGGGTTCCTCTTTAAACACATCTCTGTTTTTCTGGATCAGTGTCTTTACTTCCTGTACTTGTGCTGGGAACATAGTAGGTGAAATCTTTACTTGGGCTGTCTCCTGAGTGTGTGTGAGGTACGTGACCATTAGTGTTTCTCTCTCTCTCCATGCTTTTAACAGGTTTATGTGATAGATCTGTTCCAGGGGCCATCAACCAGGCTGTCGGATCTGATAATTAACTTATCCTATTCTCTCCAGTACTTCATATGGTCTTTTCCATGTGGCTAGTAGTTTGCACTCTATCGTGGGGACCAGCACTAACACCTTATCTCCCGGTTGAAATTCCCTCAGGGTAGCCTGCCGGTTATAAGTGCGCCGCTGGTGCTCTTGCGCTTGTCAACATGCAATCCCAGTTTTTCCCATCCTTGTCGATTTCCTTCCTTAGCATTGACTTCAGGGTGCGGTTGAATCTCTCAACCAGCCCGTCCATCTGAGGATGGTAAACCAATGTCCTCAACTGTTACACCTGCCACAATTTACAAAGGTCCGCCATAAGGCGGGACATAAAGGGGGCCCCCTGTTCAGTAAGGATTTCCTTTGGAACCCCTACCCTGGGGAACAGGAGCACGAATTCCTTGGTGATATTTTTGTAAGCCATCGTCCAAGGGGAATGGCTTCTGGGTAGCGAGTGGCATAATCTACAATGACCAGAATGTATTGGTGCCCTCTGGCGGATTTGGGTAGGGGTCCCACTATAACCATCGCTATCCTCTCAAATGGCATTTCGATTATGGGGAGTGGCACTAATGGGCTTCTAACAGCTGGTCGGGGAGCTCTTGAGGATAGGGAGACGCTAGCGTCTCAACTGGCCAATTGCCAGGGGAAATGCAGAGCGCCAGATTCAAATAAAATGCTATAAAATTTAAACTTTCATTAAATCACACATGTAAGATACTCAATTAAAGCTACACTCGTTGTGAATCCAGCCAACATGTCAGCTTTTAAAAATGCTATTATCTGATAGCATGCACCCATCTTCACCAGTAGTAAACAAAAGTCCCATAAACATCACAATTGGTCCTTTTGTACAATTAATCCCGTCCATATATATCGAAAATGTCTATTTATGAAGCCCGTTTGATCCATAAAAAAACAGCTTAGAAAAACGCAACGTCACTACAAAATATCTCAAAAGTTGCCTATAAACTTTGCCAAAATATTTCAAACTACTTTTGTAATACAACGTTAGGTATTTTTAAACGTTAATAATCGATCAAATTGTAGACGGGGCAATCTGTATTCAATACATGAACGAAAAGAAACCAACTCTGCTCATCACGTCTTGTGCAACTCACAAAAGGGTCCCCCATTCCGAGTTGGCCTACTTCCTGCTAAGACAAAGAAATAACCTCAGCCATATTCCAAACACTGGCGACATAGTGTGGAAGATTATGGAACTGAAAGTATATTTCTACTACATTTCCAATGGCAAAGACAATATAGGGAAGAGAGATGAAAAAAATATATATATAATTCTGAACAGTTAGTCCTCGGGGTTTTGCCTGCTACATACGTTCTGTTATACTCACAGACATGATTCAAACAGTTTTAGAAACGTCAGAGTGTTTTCTATCCAAATCTATGAATAATGTGCATATCTTATATTCTTGGCATGAGTAGCAGGAAGTTGAAATTGGGCACGCTATTTATCCAAAAGTGAAAATTCTGCCCCCTAGCTTTAAGAGGTTTTAACTTCTTACGGATCATTGGGACGCTACCGTCCCACCTGGCCAACATCCGGTGAAATTGCAGAGTGCCAAATTCAAATGACAGAAATCATAATATTAAACATTCATGAAAATACAAGTGTCATATATCATTTAAAAGCTTAACTTCTTGTTAACCTCTAGCGACGAGCAATCCCGTATCCGGGAGCGTAATCATAGCCTCAAGCGCATTACCATAACGCAACGTTTCCAATTCATGAAAATCGTAAATGAAATGAAATAAATATATTGAAACACAAGCTTAGCCTTTTGTTAACAACACTGTCATCTCAGATTTTCAAAATATGCGTTACAGCCAACGCTAGACAAGCATTTGTGTAAGTTTAGCATGGCATAATGCTATGCTAGGCTGTGCTGGCAGCAGGCAACATTTTCACAAAAATAAGAAAAGCAACCAAATTAAATCATTTACCTTTGAAGAACTTCAGATGCTTTCACTCAGGAGACTCCCAGTTAGATAGCAAATGTTCCTTTTTTCCAAAAATAATATTTTTGGAGGCAAAAAAAACGTCACGTTTGTTCATCCTGCTTGGCTGAGAAATCGACCGAAAATACTTCAACTATAATGCCAAACTTTTTTCAAAATTTGCTCCATAATACCGACAGAAACACGGCAAACGTTGTTTAGGATCCATCCTCAAAGTGTTTTTAACATATGTATTCAATAATATATCCGTGGAGGCAGTTGGTTTCTCATAAGAAACTATTGGAAAAATGGCTACCTCAGTATTTTACGCAACGTTTTCTCCGGGAGACACCATGCGTCCACTCGCCCTACATGGTCTCTTACATGGTCTCTTACATTCTCCAATGGAAATGCCTAAAAAGACGTCACAATGCTGCAGACACCTTGGGGAAAACATGGAAAACGTAAGCTGACTCCTAGCTGCTTCACAGCCATATAAGGAGTCATTGGCATGAGGCTGTTTAAAAAAATGCGGCACTTCCTGATTGGATCTTTATCTGGGTTTCGCCTGTAACATCAGTCCTGTGGCACTCACAGACAATATCTTTGCAGTTTTGGAAACGTCAGAGTGTTTTCTTTCCAAAGCTGTCAATTATATGCATAGTCGAGCATCTTTTCGTGACAAAATATCTTGTTTAAAATAGGAACGTTTTTAATCCAAAAATTAAAATAGCGCCCCCTATATCCAAGAAGTTAATCCAGCCGCGTTGTCAGATTTCAAAAAGGCTTTGCGGCGAAAGCACACCATGAGATTATCTGAGGACAGAGCACCGCACACAAAAGCATTACATACATTTTGCAACCAAGCAGATGCGTCACGAAAGTAAAAAATAGCGATAAAATAAATCACTTGAAGATCTTCATCTGGTTGCAATAACAAGGGTCCCAGCTACATAACAAATGGGCCTTTTGTTTGATAAAGTCCTTTATATCCCAAAAAAGCAAGTTTCAATGGCGTGCTTAACTCAGCAATCCACCGGTGTCCCTCGTTCAAAATGCATACAAAATGAATCCCTTAAGTTACCAATAAACTTCTTCTAAACAAGTCAAACAACGTTCCTAATCAATCCTCAGGTACCCTACCTTTAGAAGAAGGTACCCTATTATGTAAATAAACAATAGAATTGAAGATGGAGAATACCGGAGACCATTACTGGAGATAAATAACGTAGTTATTTAGTATGCGCACTTACCGGAACGCGCTACAAACACTACAGCCAAAATGGGAGACACTAAGAAAAACTACAAATTCTAGCTAATTTTTCAAAAAACAAGCCCGAAACTCTTTCTAAAGACTGCTGACATCTAGTGGAAGCCCTAGGAACTGCAATCTGGGAGGACTTGTTTTTATATTCCCATTCCCAGCAATTGTAATCAGAGGTGAGCTGAAAAAAATACAATCTGGATGGATTGTCCTCGGGTTTTCACCTGCAATATCAGTTATGTTATACTCACAGACATTATTGTAACAGTTCTGGAAAAGTTAGAGTGTTTTCTATCCAATACTACCAATTATATGCATATCCTAGCTTCTGGGCCTGAGTAGCAGGCAGTTTACTTTGGGCAACTCATTCATCCAAACTTCCGAATACTGCCTCCTAGCCCGAAGAAGATAACAACCGTTCCACAGGTGCATGTTCATTAATTGTTTATGGTTCATTGAACAAGCATAGGAAACCGTGTTTAAATCCTTTACAATGAACATCTGTGAAGTTATTTGGATTTTTACGAATTATCTTTGAAAGACAGGGTCCTGAAAAAGGGATGTTTTAGTTTATTTAGTTGCTAGGCCTATATGGGATCTTCATATGACCATCCTGTTGCAGGAGGCCTGTTCATGTGCTGCAGAAAATGAAAATGTGTAGTGTATTCAAGATAAGAAAAAATGCAAAATACAAAAATGTCCAGTAATTATAATTCACATAGTAATATACAATTCCTGTTGCTGCAGTATTATTTTCCTGCTGTGAGAAACTGGTCAAATTAGATCTTGGAATTCCTGACGGGCCACCCCCAGGTGGTAAGAGTAGGTATCAACACATCTGCCACGCTGATCCTCAACACAGGGGCCCTTGAGGGTTGCATGCTCAGTCCCCTCCTGTACTACCTGTTCACTTATGACTGCATGGCCAGGCACGACTGCAACACCATCATTAAGTTTGCTGATGACACAACAGTGGTAGGCTTGATCACTGACAACGATGAGACAGCCTATAGGGAGGAGGTCAGAGATGATTGTGGACTATAGGAAAAGGAGGACCGAGCACTCCCCAATTCTCAGCGACGGGGCTGTAGTGGAGCAGGTTGAGAGCTTCAAGTTCCTTGGCGTCCACATCACCAACAAACTAACATGGTCCAAACACACCAAGACAGTCATGAAGAGGGCACAACAAACATATTCCCCATCTGGAGACTGAAAAGATTTGGCATGGGTCCTCAGATCTTCAAAAGGTTTTACAGCTGCACCATCGAGAGCATCCTGACGGGTTGCATCACTGCCTGGTATGACAACTGCTTGGCCTCCGACCGCAAGGCACTACAGAGGGTAGTGCGTACGGCCCAGTACATCACAGGGGCCAAGCTTCCTGCCATCCAGGACCTATATACCAGGCAGTGTCGGAAGAAGGCCCTAAAAAAGCCACCCTAGTCATAGACTGCGCCTAGTCTAGGTCCAAGAGGCTTCTAAACAGCTTCTACCCCCAAGCCATAAGACTCCTGAACAGCTTGTCAAATGGCTACCCAGGCTATTTGCATTGTGCTGCCCCCCCCCCCCCCCCCCACACACACTGCTGCTACTCTCTGTTATTATCTATGCATAGTCACTTTAATAATTCTACCCACATGTACATAATTACCTCGACAACGGTGCCATCGCACACTGACACATTGACTCTGTACCAGTACCACCTGTATATAGCCCCGCTATTGTTATTTACTGTGTTGTCTAATTATTTGTTATGCTTATCTCTTACTTTCTTTTGGTATTTTCTTAAAACTGCATTGTTGGTTAAGGGTGCATGTGACAAATAAAATTTGATTTGAAGATTGTATACCCTGGTAGGTTTTGGGCTAGGCGTCCCGTCAGCGGGACACCTGTCGACAACATCCGGTGAAATTGGAGGGCAAGCAATTCAAATAAATAATCGTAATATTAAACATTTATGAACATTCAAGTATCTTATATCTTGTTAATCTAACTGCATTGTCCAATTTACAATAGACTTTACAGCGAAAGCATACCATGTGATTGTTTGAGGATGGCACCCCGCATAAACATATTATTCAAAGCAGCATAGGCTTCATAAAATCACAAATAGCGATTAAATAATCACATACTTTTTGAAAATCTTCCTGTTTGCAATCCCCAAGGGGATTCTACAAACTTCAAGGTGTTATCTATCCAATGGTACCAATTCTATGCATATCCTGGCTTCTGGGCCTGAATAACAAGCAGTTTACTTTGGGCACGTCAGTCAAGTGGAAATTCTGAAAAAAGGACCCTAGCCCTAACAAGTTTTTAATGTTAGCGGAATGTTGCAGAAATGTTTTCTCACAACCCCTTTAATTGAATCCAGACATGATTGCTGAATGATGTTAATGAAACGTTACTGGAAAAACCAGGTCATAATGTCACACTATAACTTTCTTTGAGCATTGTGGGAATATTCCCTGCTTGTTGTTACGGGTGTTTTTAATAACATCAACATTACCAGAACGTTCCAGTAATGTTTTCTCAGAACCATTTTCTATTCCTCTCACATTTTGTAGCGGCAGTATGTTCTTAAATCATTACTGGTAGAATCTGTTCCATTACCTGGAAACATAATGACAACTTTTGGGGAATGTTTATGGTGGTTGTTATAGATGCTGTGCACAATATTTTATTGAACGTTAGGAGAACAATACAAGGACATTTAATTTGACATTTTCTGAAGATGTTTTTTGTTCTTAAATGTGGGAGGTAGGGAGGGAGAGAGAGAGAGGCAGGGAGGGAGAGAGAGAGAGGCAAGTGTGAGATGTCAAGGGGAAGTGAGGGAGATCTCAGATGATCAATAGTGACCTCATTTGGAAGCAGTGCCTCTATCACCATACCTGCATGCGCTGTATTACACAACATACTGAATGGTCAGTTTCCAAGGTAACAAAGCTAAACTCCATATACCAGATGTATAGATGTTAATATCTTCCACAGATTACCTAATGGCTGCATAATAAACAATTCCAGTGCCTGTGTAAGTATTGTGTTTATGATAACTGTCAAAAACAGATATCCTTTTATCATGACTAGGGTCACAAACATTTGAGCTCACAGCAAAGTCAATGCACCGCCCTGCTTATCAGTCATGTGGGCAGTGGGGGGATGGATACTGCTGTCCTTGTGGTGGAGCTGGCACTATCCCAGTGACTCTATAGGGACACCCTTCCCCACCCCCTCCACCCCCCACTTTGTCCCCCGTCCCTCCTGGGGACAGTGACACCGATAAAGGTGTCTCTCAGTCCCAGCATACCTCCAAGGTCAGGCTACATAAGCGCTCCACACTCCAGCTGGCTTTAAACATCGTACTCTCTCTCTCTCTGTCTCTCTCTGAAGCCTCTAATGGCCTCCTCTTCTGGCCTACTCTTCTCTCCTTCCATTTTTATCCTCTCCCTCCCTCCCTCCCTCCCTCACGGAGGCTCCTGTTTTATTTGTGAATCCTGAGACGGTGAGACAGACACTGGAGGGAGACTTTAGCTATAAAAGTGATGAGGGCTGCTCCTGATGCATTTTCTGGAAGAGATAAAATGAAGACTCCTTCCCTTCCCCGCAGGCATCAGATGCCGGAGTGTTCATACCAAGCCCTCTGTCCCTGGGGGTCAGGAGGGCTGCCGAGGTAAAGGGCCGCAAAAAAGGGGTCAGTCTCTCAGTTGCTGAAACTTTACCCTTCAAAATAGAGATGTCAAATGAGGATCAATGTGTCGCATTCTGAGCCGTGTGTGTGCATGTATGCGTGTGTGCGTGTGCCTAGAACAGAAACGTGCAACACAATGATGTGTCTATGCATTCATTTCTGACAAAGGGGTATGGGCAGTTGGGTGGGGGGGTATGGGCAGTTGGGTGGTGGGGGGTATGGGCAGTTGGGTGGTGGGGAATGGGCAGTTGGGTGGTGGGGGGTATGGGCAGTTGGGTGGGGGGGGTGGGAGGGTATGGGCAGTTGTTGTGAGGGGGTATGGGCAGTTGGGTGGGGGGGTATGGGCAGTTGGGTGAGGGGTTGGGGGTGTGGACAGTTGGGTGGTGGGGGTATGGGCAGGTGGGTGGGGGGGTGGGGTATGGGCAGTTGGGTGGGGGGGGTATGGGCAGATGGGTGGTAGGGGGGTATGGGCAGTTGGGTGGAGGGGGGGTGTGGGTGGAGGGGGGTATGGGCAGTTGGGTGGTGGGGAGGTATGGGCAGTTGGATGAGTGGGGAGGTATGGGCAGTTGGGTGGTGGGGAGTTGGGTGGTGGGGTATGGGCAGGTGGGTGGTGGGAAAGGTATGGGCAGTTGGGTGGTTGGGAGGTACGGGCAGTTGGGTGGTGGGGAGGTACGACCAGTTGGGTGGTGGGGAGGTGGGGAGGTATGGGCAGTTGGGAGGTGGGGAGGCATGGGCAGTTGGGTGGTGGGGAGGTACGGGCAGTTGGGTGGTGGGGAGGTGGGGAGGTATGGGCAGTTGGGTGGTGGGTAGGTATGGGCAGTTGGGTGGTGGGGGAGGTATGGGCAGTTGGGTGGTGGGGAGGTATGGGCAGTTGGGTGGTGGGGAATGGGCAGTTGGGTGGTGGGGAGGTATGGGCAGTTGGGTGGTGGGGGAGGTATGGGCAGTTGGGTGGTGGGGAGGTATGGGCAGTTGGGTGGTGGGGAGGTACGGGCAGTTGGGTGGTGGGGAGGTAGGGAGGTATGGGCAGTTGGGTGGTGGAGAGGTATGGGCAGTTGGGTGGTGGGGAGGTATGGGCAGTTGGGTGGTGGGGAGGTATGGGCAGTTGGGTGGTGGGGTGGTGGGGAGGTATGGGCAGTTGGGTGGTGGGGGAGGTATGGGCAGTTGGGTGGTGGGGGAGGTACAGGCAGTTGAGTGGTGGGGGAGGTATGGGCAGTTGGGTGGTGGGGTGGTGGGGAGGTATGGGCAGTTGGGTGGTGGGGGAGGTATGGGCAGTTGGGTGGTGGGGAAGGTATGGGCAGTTGGGTGGTGGGGAGGTATGGGCAGTTGGGTGGTGGGGAGGTATGGGCAGTTGGGTGGTGGGGTGGTATGGGCAGTTGGGTGGTGGAAGGAGGTATGGGCAGATGGGTGGTGGGGGAGGTATGGGCAGTTGGGTGGTGGGGTGGTGGGGAGGTATGGGCAGTTGGGTGGTGGGGGAGGTATGTGCAGTAGGGTGGTGGGGGAGGTATGGGCAGTTGGGTGGTGGGGGAGGTATGGGCAGTAGGGTGGTAGGGGAGGTACGGGCAGTTGGGTGGT